>NC_059199.1:56015047-56077823 GCF_020615455.1 Coregonus clupeaformis | reverse complement strand
CCATTCCTCCTCTGGATCATCCAGATGGTCATTGGCAAACTTCAGATGGGCCTGGACATGCGCTGGCTTGAGCAGGGGGACCTTGCGTGCGCTGCAGGATTTTAATCCATGACGGCGTAGTGTGTTACTAATGGTTTTCTTTGAGACTGTGGTCCCAGCTCTCTTCAGGTCATTGACCAGGTCCTGCCGTGTAGTTCTGGGTTGATCCCTCACCTTCCTCATGATCATTGATGCCCCACGAGGTGAGATCTTGCATGGAGCCCCAGACCGAGGGTGATTGACCGTCATCTTGAACTTCTTCTAATAATTGCGCCAACAGTTGTTGCCTTCTCACCAAGCTGCTTGCCTATGGTCCTGTAGCCCATCCCAGCCTTGTACAATTATCCCTGATGTCCTTACACAGCTCTCTGGTCTTGGCCATTGTGGAGAGGTTGGAGTCTGTTTGATTGAGTGTGTGGACAGGTGTCTTTTATACAGAGTGCAACAGGTGCAGTTAATACAGGTAATGAGTGGAGAACAGGAGGGCTTCTTAAAGAAAAACTAACAGGTCTGTGAGAGCCGGAATTCTTACTGGTTGGTAGGTGATCAAATACTTATGTCATGCAATAAAATGCAAATTAATTACTTTAAAATCATACAATGTGATTTATTGGATTTTTGTTTTAGATTCCGTCTCTCACAGTTGAAGTGTACCTATGATAAAAAATTCCAGATCTCTACATGCTTTGTAAGTAGGAAAACCTGCAAAATTGGCAGTGTATCAAATACTTGTTCTCCCCACTGTATAAACTATACAGTCAGGTCCATTATTATTTGCAAGAAGGCACTCAAGTCATACTGCAAAAAACGAATACAAAGCGTTATGCTTGTGGCAAATCCAACACAACACATCACTGAGGACCACTCTTCATATTTTCATGCATGGTGGTAGCTGCATCATGTTATGGGTATGCTTGTCATCAGCAAGGACTAGGGAGTTTTTTTTGTTGATAAAAAGAAACTGAATACAGCTATAAGCACAGGCAAAATCCTAGAGGAAAACCAGGTTCAGTCTGCTTTCCAACTGACACAGGGAGATGAATTCACCTTTCAGCAGTACAATAACCTTTAACACAAGGCCAAATCTACACTGGCGTTGCTTACCAATACGACATTGAATGTTCCTGAGTGGCCTAGTTACAGTTTTGACTTAAATCGGCTTGAAAATATATGGCATGACTTGAAAATGGCTGTCTAGCAATGATCAACAATCAACTTGACAGAGCTTGAAGAATTAAAAAAGAATAATGGGCAAATATCGTACAATCCAGGTGTGCAAAGCTCTTAGAGACTTACCCCAAAAAACTCAGCCAAAGTTGTTTCTACAAAGTTTTGACTCATGGGTGTCAATACTTATGTAAATGCAATATTTCTGTATTTCATTTTCAATACATTTGCAAAAATTTCTAAAAACATGTTTTCACTTTGTCATTATGGGCTATTGTGTGTAGATGGGTGAGCAAAAAATATTTTATCAATTTTGAGTTCAGGCTGTAACGCAACTAAATGTGGAATAAGTCAAGGGGTATGAATACTTTCTGAAGGCACTGTACTACACATAGATCTAAATGGATCTACACCCTGACTGCCCATACAATACCCATACCCACTAACTATAGGTAGTCTTATGCTCTTTTACACTCCACACTCCACTCACTCTGTCATTAATACATGAATACATTATGTACAGGAATATAATAATATAATAATAATATGCCATTTAGCAGACGCTTTTATCCAAAGCGACTTACAGTCATGTGTGCATACATATTTACGTATGGGTGGTCCCGGGGATCGAACCCACTACCCTGGCATTACAAGCGCCATGCTCTACTAATTGAGCTACAGAGGACCCAAAGGTCCTAATATCCACCAGATGTTGTATTTTATGCTTTGGGTTTGTAATGTTAAGGTGATAACCCTAGTTTGACATTGCACAGCTGTCGTGAGATAGGCTACCCTTGCTGTCTTGAATCTTTACTGACTTCTATAAACCAGACAGTGCGTGGGTTAGGATGACAAGTCATACCTGCAGAGAAAGTAACCCAGGAATGTGTTGCAATGTCCTCTCCTCTCTGTGCAGTATAAACATAATGAAGGGTAAAACCATCCAACAAATGTGTGTCAGGGTGGAATGGTGATGGCGTTCTTTATTTGTGTTTTTAGCAGTGTTTATCACATCTAAATCACTGATAGGAGCACATTAGATCTTGGACATCTATGTTTTGTCTGTTAGCTAGCACCTGAATCAGTGGAATGTTTGTATGTTTTCTCCTTTAGAACCTATGAAAGAACCGTGCATCTTCCAGTTGTAGTTCTAGTGGTTGCATGGTGAATGTCCCACACTGGCATCATTTCAGATATCAAACCCCTCTATAGAACAGTGTCAGCTTGTCCCCTTATTGTTTGAGGTAAATACAAGGTCAGAGGTCAGCGGAACACAAAAGCTGAGGACTGGCGTGTGATTGGTGGGGGTCGTGGCTTAACATTCCTTCTTCTTAAGGTTTGTTTATCACACTTTGTCTTCTTTAGATAAAGGAGAAAAAGGAGAAGAGAGGGAAGGAGAAGAGAGGGAAGGAGAAGAGAAGGAGAGGGAGGGGTTATTCTTCTGACTGTCTCCTGTATCTATTTGTGCCCTTGAGGCATCTTTGAAAAGATCTTTAGTCTTGTCAGTGAGTGAGGTGGGGTGCCATTTTGGTTTTGGGTGGAAGTGTTGTCTTAGCTTGTTGGACGTGCCTAGTCTTTTCTCTCTTAATGACAGCGACCCTCTGGCCATTTCCCCCCCCCTTCTCCCTTCTCTCTCTGTCTCTCGTTCTCTCGGTACCACCTCCACCACCCCTCCCTGCAGAGTTTGTCTTTTTCTGTCTCTCTCTCTCTGTGGTTCAGTAGATAGTTTACGTGGCCTCAATAGATACCGCTATAGGCCTGTTTTCTTTTTTGTTTAATTTTAAATTTACATTTTTCATGGTATCCAATTGGAAGTTACAGTCTTGTCCCATCGCTGCAACTCCCGTACGGACTCGGGAGAGGCGAAGGTGGAGAGCCGTGCGTCCTCCGAAACACAACCCAACCGAGTCGCATTGCTTCTTGACACAATGCCCGCTTAACCCGCACCAATGTGTTGGGTGAAACACTGTACACCTGGCGACCGTGTCAGCGTGCACTGTGCCCAGCCCGCCACAGGAGTCGCTAGTGCGCAATGGGACAAGAACATCCCTGCCGGCCAAACCCTCCCCTAACCTGGACAACGCTGGGTCAATTGTGCGCCGCCCATGGGTCTCCCGGTCGCGGCCGGCTGCAACAGAGCCTGGACTCGAACCAGGATCTCTAGTAGCACAGCTAGCACTGCGATACAGTGCCTTAGACCCCTGCGCCACTCGGGAGGCCCCAACAAACTTATAGGCCTGTTTTTAAGATAAACCGACAGATCCGTTCCATCTTTGCTTTGATGAATCTTATGATTCCTACAATATCATTACTTCAATCATTTCACCATAAGACGATTCATAACAAATATAAAAAGTAAAATGCCTGTGCAAGGGAAACTAATCTTCTCTTTTTTGCCCTAGGTAGACTCAAGTCAGTTATTGTATAGTTTGTTGGTTCACAAAGTTTTTTAATACCGTGACCCTATGGCTAAAGTTGGCTATAGAGAGACAACATATAAACCTTATGATAAGACTTCAGAAATGTGCATGCGTGTGTTTATAGCATGTAATAAAGCATTATAACCACATACAGCCTTGTCTAAAACTATGAGCTAGGAGGACCCAGCCACAACACAACCCATCATTTAGAGGACACACACACACACACACTATGGTGCAGCTGATAGACCTGTGTCAATGTTGCCAGCCATGTAGAACCCCCACTCTGTGTGTTACCTTCTTTTTACCCTGTAATTTAGCTTCCTCCCTCCCTTTTTCCATCCCTCTCTTGGTCTCATTCCATCCCTTGTTCCCCAGCTCGTGCCAGGCCAGGTAATCCACCCAGCCGGCTACATCATCCCTCCTCTGTTCATCCCTCCCTTACCTTCTTCTCTGAGCTATCCTTATGGATAAGATCATTAACAGGTTGCCTCCCAAATGGCACCCTATTCCCTTTATAGTGCACTACTTTTGACCAGGACCCATACACTCTTAGAAAAAAAGGGTTCTTCAGCTGTCCCAATAGGAGAACACATTTTGGTTCCACGTAGAACCACTTTGAGTTCCATGTAGAACCCTCTGTGGAAAGGGTCCTACATTGAATCCAAAAGGGTTCTAACTCTGAAACCAAAATGGTTCTACCTGGACGCAAAAAGGGTTCTTCAAAGGGGTCTCCTATGGCAGGGTTCCCCAACTGGCAGCCCATGGGTGATTTTATTTGGACCCAAAAATCTTCTGAGCAAAAAAAGTACCATTGTTGAACATAAAATACTGTAAAAAGACCAGCAAATCAGCTCCAAGTGATTTTAATTTTGGAAATCTGTTCAAAAGTATTACCACACATAATAGAGAGATACACTATATTACCAAGTGTATGTGGACACCTGCTCGTCGAACATCTCATTCCAAAATCATGGGCATTAATATGGAGTTGGTCCCCACTTTGCTGCTATAACAGCTTCTACTCTTCTGGGAAGGCTTTCCACTAGATGTTGGAACATTGCTGCGGGGACTTGCTTTCATTCAGCCACAAGAGCATTAGTGAGTTTGGTCACTGATGTTGGGCGATTAGGCCTGGCTCGCAGTCGGCGTTCCAATTCATCCCAAAGGTGTTCAATGGGGTTGAGGTCAGGGCTCTGTGCAGGCCAGTCAAGTTCTTCCACACCGATCTCAACAAACCATTTCTGTATGGACCCCGCTTTGTGCACGGGGGCATTGGCAAGCTAAAACATGTTGCCACAAGGTTGGAAGCACAGAATTGTCTAGAATGTCATTGTATGCTGTAGCGTTAAGATTTCCTTTCACTGGAACTAAGGGGCCTAGCCCAAACCATGAAAAACAGTCCCAGACCATGATGTCTCCTCCACTAAACTTTACAGGGCACTATGCATTTGGGCAGGTAGCGTTCTCCTGGCATCTGCCAAACCCAGATTTGTCCGTTGGACTGCCAGATGGTGAAGTGTGATTCATCCCTCCAGAGAACGCATTTCCACTGCTCTAGAGTCCAATGGCGGTGAGCTTTACACCACTCCAACCGATGCTTGGCATTGCACATAGTGATCTTAGGCGTGTGTGCTGCTGCTTGGCCATGGAAACCCATTTCATGAAGCTCCCAACGAACAGTTTTTGTGCTGACGTTGCTTCCAGAGGCAGTTTGGAACTCGGTAGTGAGTGTTGCGCATCAGCACTCGGCGGTTCCATTCTGTGAGCTTGTGTGGCCTTCCACTTCGCGGCTGAGCCGTTGTTGCTCCTAGACGTTTCTACTTCACAATAACAGAACTTACAGTTGACCGGGGAAGCTCTAGCAGGGCAGAAATTTGACGAACTGACTTGTTGGAAAGGTGGCATCCTATGTCGGTGCCACGTTGAAAGTCACTGAGCTCTTCAGTAAGGCCATTCTACTGCCAATGTTTGTCTATGGAGATTGCATGGCTGTGTGCTCTATTTTATACACCTGTCACCAACGGGTGTTGCTGAAATAGCAAAATCCACTAATTTGAAGGGGTGTCCATATACCTTTGTATATATAGTGTATATGTGATTGTATTCAAATGTAAGCAAGGTTTGAAGTGATTATGTTTTAGTCATAGTTTAGTCAATAGTTTGCCATTTGGGATGCATCCAGGCGTTCCAAATCAGATTTCTGAACAGTGATGTGATGCTAGTTTGTGTCTGTCTCCGTCCCTGTTTCCTTTTTCATAACTTTATTGAGAAGAGGCATAACTGATTTGGACGGAGAATGCCAGGTACGATGATGTCACCCCATAACCTCACCTGATATTGTAGCCTTAGGCTTGGTGCATGAATTTATTTATAACCTTATAAATATGTACAATAGATTTGTGCAGTGTACCCTTAGACAAAAATACTGATGGTGATAATAGACAGAAAATGTTATCAGACAATGGAAGAATAGAAGACAATACAACTTTATTGCCCAATGGCCACCCACAGTACCGTTTGTAACACCGGGTAGTTACATCAGTCTTTCAAATGATGTTTTCCATGGAAATCCGCTGCCAATCAAATTAGTTGGTTAGTTTTTCATAAATCTCATTCAGGAGAATTTGTCTGTCAACCGCTGTCATTTGGGAAAATACCTTGTCAGCCATCTTGGATTTTTAGCCCTCGTGGTGTAGTCTGGGTACCTGTATTTTTAGCTAACATTCCACTACTTGTACTCAGTATAAATGCCAAAGAGACTGGCCTTTTGGTAATAGCAACATTCAATATGAAGCTGATTTTTGTGTGCGATCACTGATTGGTTAAACATAACATAAATAATTCCATGTCAGCATGTGGAGCCTTGAAAATAAAGTTAGAATTATAAAAGCAAAGTCCAAAACAAACATTTAGCTGTTAGCTAGGCAAGATGTTGTATTTCGAGGCTTAAAATCAAAGCTAAGACGTTTTCTGGTTGTAATTACAGTATGTATTTAGTTTGAGAATTTAGACATGAGCTAGCGACTTTAGCTACTTTTGACAGACTGGTTTCGTCTGGACAAGCAAAAATGGTTGCTTAGCAACCGGACACCAATGAGATCTGTGGAGAAAAAAAAGTTATAGAGTTCCAATATATTTGCATGACCTTTGTGATGGGAGGATAGATGTGAGGGTTATCAAATCAGGATCATTTCTTCTGTTCTCCTTAAGCTCATTAATGATAGAATGTTTATATTCGAAGATTGAAGAAAGACCCGTCTCTTTGGCATATGACACAGAGTAGGCTACAAAGAGTGCAATGTTAGCTAAAAAGCAGTGGCGGCTGGTGAAAAATATTCTCGGTGGGGCTGTGCCATACTTTTTTTTTCCTGTAACCATCGCGATATATTTTAACACAAACTGCAGGACAGCAGTGCTCAGTGAAACATTCAGTAATTATTTAATGCCAATATTAAAAAGTTGAGGCATTCTTACACAAAAACATATTACACAAACCCAAGCCTTTCATTTGCATTTAAAGTGAACTTTTCACCATTGGTAGTAAACAGGCAACGCAACAGGCATGCTGTCAGAACAGAGTGGAAAGTGGACAATAACATGAAATTATTATAAAGTTTATAGGAAATCTTACACTGTATAAAAGGATGTATAATATAGAAATGGATATCAAGTGGATGAACTCAAACCTTTGACTGGAAGAATAGCATACAGTATTTTATGATCATACTAAATGTGACTAATTGTTAATGTGCTCCAGAACTGCAACAATTAATTGATACAAAACAACATATATACAGTAATATTAGCAAAGACACTATTAAGACTTTCTAGAGTACCATATATAACTGGATTTCTTATGCTAAGGTCAACTATATACAAAGAAACATGCGGCCAGAGCTGCTCTGTGTGTGTGTGTCTGTCATCTTATTTGTACAGGAATTTTGCCCGTCTGTCCTTCTGAGTGGCAAACCTCTCAATGACCCTTTGATTAAAGTCAGGAATGTCCCTGACAAGTTTCTTCTCCATGGAGAGCATGGCCAGAGCGTTCAGGCGATCCTGTGTCATGCTGTTTCTCAGGAAGGTCTTGATCCTTTTCAGTGTAGAGAAGCACCTTTCTGACTCAGCAGTTGTCATGGGTGTGGTGATGAGGATCTTGAGGAGGCTGGCAGTCTCTGTGAAAGTGCTCTGAAGGTTGTTCTCCATGAAGAACTGGTACAGGGGCACTGCACCACTACAAGCCTTGAACTCACTGTTCTCATAGATGAGGGACAGTTCGGTTTTGAGCTTGGCCTTGTTCAACATGGGGTACGCCTCCACGGTTGTTTCAAAGCGCTGTATCGGGGAACTTCACACTGTGTTGTGGGAACAACTCTCCGTGCAATAGTGTTGCGCTGATGAGGTGCTGGGTGAAGGAGAACCTCTCTTTGGCATGACTCAGGATGGTATCACATACCTGTAAAGATACATCATCAGCTTTAATTTGCAATTAAGCTATTTTGATGCAAGTGATCCTGACTGACACATGCCTATGTCCAACTCAAGTATATGATTACCAAGGTGCTGATTGTTCAGGGTTTTGGCTACATACTACCAGGCCTGAAAAAAGTTCTAGGGGGAAACACTGACAATTACATCACAACTTACCTCTATAGCCAACCTCTGTTGTTCTCCTGGTCCCAGCATCCTCCGTCGCTTGATGGGCTGTTGCTGCTCGTCAGATGCGCTGTCCCCACACAAAGAGGGAATTGAGGCCCTGGGTCCAAAAAATAAAGTTTAATTTGATAACTTGCAATCAGACTTCTTAACTCACTGTAATTCCCCCTCAACACACAACCAGTGACTTTGATATATATATATATATATATATATATATATATATATATATATATATATATATATATATATATATATAGACAGACAGACAGACAGACAGATAGTGTGTATATACACACAAACTATGTCTAGTAACTGCTTTTAACCTGTGATGTACATAATTAACTGATGTTATTACGTTTTAAAGCCTTTTTCTATTACATTTGTGAGAGGGATGCAACATCATTTTGTTCTGCTGTGCACTTAGCAATAAAGTTAATCTTCAATAACAACTAGGCCTCTTCTAGAAATTGACCTGGTGGACACCTGAATAATTATTACAAACTGTGTAGTACTTTCCTGCATTATTATCAACGTCTGATTGTGTCTTCTCTTTCCTTTTAAAATACTAAAACAAATATAATTGTGACGGCTCTATGATAATCACTCACTTTGATGACCAGACACATTTAGGCTTTTAAACTGTTGTAAGTGAACTATTCATCTTTCTAACAACATCTTTATCAGCCAATAGTAAATATAGTTATTTACCTGATTGTTAGCATGCTGTCTGTGAACCTCTGGACAAGTGCTTTAATGAAGACAGGGTCGATGTTCCTCTTCTGCAGCTGGCTGAAAAGCATGTCCACATTTGGCATGATCTTGTGGAACAGTGCCAGGAAAAAAACAGAAAGCCTCGTCTTCGAGCATCCTCACAAAGCCCCCGCCTCTCTGACAGTCGGGGCATCAAAGTTCCCAGAGTCTCTGATGGTCTGGAAACACGTTAGGAGGTCATCCCTGTACTCGTACACAGTGTTTACAGCGCGACTGTGGAAGTTCCACCGTGTTGTAGAGGCTCTGGGGAGTCTATGCGCAACCACTTCGTCAAGCACGGTGGTTCGCTTGGGAGACCTGGAGAAGAAAGCAGAAAATCCTGCAAGGTCGGAAAAGAAAGTGCCGATCCTGGGGATGCGTGAAGTAGCCTGCTGCATGATGAGGTTCAGCTGATGTGCATAGCAGTGGACGTAGTGCGCATTTTCGTACACATCCACTATTTTACGCTGCACTCCGCCGGTGGCTCCCCTCATCACACTTGCTCCGTCGTAAGCCTGGGCAATAAGTTTGGCCTTTTGTCCATGTGAGAGTATGGTGCTGAGCCTCTCCAGCAGCGCTGTAGCGATGGTGTCGGCGGTTGCGTTCTCGATCAAAATGAACTCGAAAAAACGCTCTTGGACGTTACTTTTAGCATCGATGTAGCGTATCACAAGCACCAACTGGCAGTGGGTGGAACGTCAGTCGTCTCGTCAGCTTGAATGGCGATAAAATCAGCACTCTTTACTTCCTCCAGGATGTAATCCTTAAGCACTGACAGCATACAGTCCAACAGCTCGTTCTGTATCGTCTTTGACGTGCCCTTAAAAACGGTAGCTGTCTTCAGGTGCTCCTCCAGCACACTGTCGAGGGAGGCAACAAAATCCACTAAGCCCCGGAAAATGCCGGGGTTGTCCGAGAGTCAGTCTCCTCGTGCCCACGCAAGGCCAACTCAAAAGCCCCACAGAACTTCACACAATCGATAATTTTGGATAGAATGTGCCTGTTTTTATCCACCTCCTCATTGTGTTTCCTCACCGCAATCCTGTGGCCGTCATCCAGCTGCGTAGCAATGTTCACCCTTCCTAATACAGCTAGCTTTACAGAGTTGTCCATGTGTGCCCTGGTGTTCTCATGTTTCTTTACCTTCTCTGACAGGTGCTTCATATCCCTCACTCCGGTACCTGTCCATGCTGAATCTGACCCCGTCGTTTTAAAAAGCAAGCACGGAAAGCAAAATAAAGCATTAGCATCAGTGCACCCAGCTAGCCAAGCCTTCCTGGTGTACCAGCTACGGGAGAAGCCGCGCATATACTGCTTCCCTTTCTCGCTAGCCTGCTGTCTGATTGAGAGGTCAGGTTGATCTGGGCCCAGCTCTTTCACCCAAACTTTCTCTGACAAAGTTCTCCTCTCAAACGGATCTTGGAGGAGAGATTTCACCGAGTTAGGGTTGGGTCTTGGAGGAGTAACGTTTGCGCTACGCCATTGTCGTCTAGTAAAAATGGCGCCACTGGAGCCCGGTCCTTATTTTATCAGGGGCGAGCTTGGGGGCGATAAAATAATCGCCCTCCTTGGATTCGATTTAAGATCGCTGATTGGCTACATTTTATGTCATACATTCATATCTTAAATTAGCAATTGGCTTAACTGCTACGTAGACCCGCCTCCTCGGGGCACTTTCTGTATCGCCCAGAGCTGACGAGGCGTTTGACAGGCAGAGGAAAGGTTGCGAATATGATTTTCTATCATATCTTACACATATTACTGTGTGCATTCCATATTTCAAACACACAAATATTGACATACTGATGTTTTTATTATTATTATTATTATTTTTATTTATTTTTTATTTTATTTTTTTAAATAATTTTATTTAAGGGGGCGGCGCCCTAGCGCCCTCTATCGGCCAGCCGCCACTGCTAAAAAGACTGGTAACCCAGGCTACTCGTAGTGGCCTTTGAAATGTTAAAAGATTCTACTCTAACGATGATGTAATAATCATCCCCATCCATTCTATGGATTTGAGGTCTGGAACTCTTAGTTTAGCTTCTAGAACCTCTGTGTTTGTTCAGTTGGACAGTGAAACTTTCTAAATAGGAAGTCCCATTGGGCTAAAGAAGGTGTAGCTCAGTTGGTAGAGCATGGCGCTTGCAACGCCAGGGTTGTGGGTTCGTTTCCCACGGGGGGCCAGTATGAAAAAATGAATGCACTCACTAACTGTAAGTCGCTCTGGATAAGAGCGTCAACTAAAATGTAAAATGTTTACGAGGAATTCCTGGCCCGTATCCACAAAGCAACTCAGAAAGGTTCTACAGATATAGGATCTTAATTTGAGCCAGTTTGCTACAGCAGGAAAGTAATCCTGCAGCAACAGGAAATGTGGATTATAATTTATGTACTTTTTTGTAGGGGTTGATACATTCTTTGTTAGGGCAAATTAAGTTTGACATGTTTAAGGAGAAATTACAAATTTTAGAAGCCTTTATAAACCTTGAATACACTACAAGTTCGCAATTCCTGCTGTGCAACAAAAGAGTGATCAAATGCATATCTTACATCTGTAGGAATCCTGTTAAAACCTGTTTTAAGACAACAACAAAAAACTCAGAGTAGGTTTTAGGATGATGTTAAGACACTGTCCAGACAAACTCTGAGCCAGGAGTAAAATCAACTCTTAAAAGTTTATCTAAGCTGGTAATCAGAACAGTTTGAGGTACCCCAAAGGAAAGATAGTGATGACGCACGCACATTGACATTGTTGCAAATAATGGGGAATAACCAATCGCGATGAGGCATCGCCAGCTGTGAACTCTATAGCACGCTGCAAATGTTGCAATAGTAAAATGATTGATATCATTTTCACCTGACACCATCACTTAGCCTACTCTTAATTACTGCCTAATATCTTGGCATGCATAACCTTATTTTTTAACCTATTTTGATGGTTGTTAGAAGCAGAATTGTGACAATATTACCATTGTAAGGATAGGAATTGGATGTTAGTGATGATTAGTAATGCCTGGTGAGTGCCTATAAATTGGTGTGTGTCATGAGAGATAATTGAGATGGTGGTTGCCTGTCAAAAATAAAGTCACGTCTTATAGCACTCCTGTATTCTGCCTCCTGTATGCTGCCTTTAACGACTGTGGAACCTATGTTTTCTGAAGTTATCACCGCACTTAAGGGACGTGGACCCGCTAGCCTACATGCTAGCCAGGCCAACTACTATCCCTGTGCAGCTAGCGTACGAAGAGGAGCGTGAGCGCCTTTTTCTTGCGCCATCATCTCCCTCACTGCTAGCCCTCGGACGGGCGAACAGTGACTATTTGACTGTCCATTTATTCTAAAACTTCATTACCTAAAGAGACTTTTCTACCGAACTTGGAAATCTATCGGACATGTATTTTCACCAAATGCTTCGTGGATGTCTAGGAATTGCGAATCTCCCGCCATTGTCTTTGATGGGCCCGAGCCTGTTGCAACATGTTCATGACTGAGGAGGATTCGAAATAGTACTCAAATTTTCCCTATACCCATCATGAGGTTGCAACAACCTAGCCTATGAATTAAAGTTTACAACGTAGGTGCACAGGTCAAGATAATTTTGTGTAATCAAGGTGAATGACAGTGACACATTCAATACCGCCTTGCACAATCTTGCCTGCATCTAGCTGATCTAGGGTGTAATCATTAGTCCAACAGTTGCAAATTAGAGTTTCTATTGGACAAATTCCGGTATGTTCATCCCCATTTTGTTCCGTTTGCTTCCGTTTAAGAAACGTTTTTCAACAGAATCGGCGGAATGAATACACCCCTGATCACACGCAAACAGTTCACGTTCATAGCAGCCACATAAAAACAGCATGATCACCTTGCTCGTTGTATATATAATTCATTCTCGCAACTATCTACACCGCTCTCCTCCTCTCACCTTTTCCTTTCGCTTGTGGACTTCAGTGCACAACACATCAGGCGAAAAAACCTTTCCAACCCAAACCTTCATATCATGACTGCTAACTGCTACACACAGCCTACATTGTTGTCACGTCATAGTCAACTAGAAATACTAGAACTAACGCGTTAGTAAACCCACTACAATCATGCAGTACAGTGTACAGTCAGAAAGCAGTTTAGAAGTTACACCGGCAGGCCCCGGTGGCAATAAATTAATAAAACCAAAAGCTTAGCTTGACTTGGAAGAGTTCCACTGTTGGATAGCCATAGCCAGCTAGCTAACATAGCATCCTAATCTGTTTGAGCCGTTTGTTTGAGTAGGCTAAACTAGCTAGCTGCATTTTCTAGCCAAGTGAAAGTTAAACAACAAAAAATACAACCAAATATAATATCTTGCTTCTCCTTAATTTAGGAAGAAATTAATTTGTTAAAAATTGTTCAACTATTGTCTTTCTCTCTCTTTGAGTCAACTACTCTCCACATTTTATGCACTAAAGTGCTAGCTAGCTGTAGCTTATGCTTTCAGTACTAGATTCATTCTCTGATCCTTTGATTGGGTGGACAACATGTCAGTTCATGCTGCAAGAGCTAAGATAGGTTTGAGAACGTCCTCCAGAAGTTACTGTGTAAGTCTATGAAAGGGAGTGAGGCCATGAGCCTCCTAGGTTTTGTATTGAAGTCAATGTACCCAGAGGAGGAAAGACGCTAGCTGTCCTTCTGCTACACCATGGTGCTACCCTACAGAGTGCTGAGGCTACTGTAGACCTTCATTGCAAAACAGTGTGTTTAAATCAATTATTTGATGACGTTAATATATTTAATATAGATTTATCTAAAAAGGATTTATATTTTTATTTTTATTAAATTCACTGAGGATGGTCCTCCCTTTCCTCCTCTGAGGAGCCTCCATTGGATGACTTTGGCTATATGGAACCGAAGGAGGTCTTGAGGATGAGTGTGCGCGCAGCCATGGTCCTGTGGTGTGCATGCGGACTGCACATGGGACTACCAGACCATCCTCGTAGACTTTGGTGGTTCCCCAAAAAAATTACTACGTTTTCAGTGCATAAAAAGAAGATAAGCTATCATACAGAGGAGGTCCCCTGTAGCTCAGTTGGTAGAGCATGGCGCTTGCAACGCCAGGGTTGTGGGTTCATTTCCCACGGGGGGCCAGTATGAAAAATGCATGCACTCACTAAATGTAAGTCGCTCTGGATAAGATTGTCTGCTAAATGACTAAAATGTAAATGCGGACTGAATGTTTAATTTACACTGTTGGTGTTTTGTGCTATTGAAATATTTTGTCAGTGGCATTTGTTTTTAAATGTGGAGCTGTAAAATATAAACTATGTGTGCATTTTTCAGAAGAGACACAAAACATGCTTTTTCCATGACTCATGACTATCAGGATAGTTTTTTTTGTAATTACATATAAAGTATTTCAATATTGTGTAACTAAATAACCATAATGTCTCTTGAAATTAAGAAACAAGGACATTTCTAGGTGAGGGGGACGAATGTAAGGATAGGAATTGGATGTTAGTGATTTATTAAAAAAGTTGAGGTAATGGAGATGGTGGTTGACTGTCATAAATAAAGTAACATCTTGTAGAGATCCTGTATGCTGCCTCTATCTGGTCTTGACTTTCATAAGTTGACAGTCCACTCTCTGAACATTCAAACGGCCTGTTACACCATTTTATCAACACACTCGTCACTCCCGTTAAACAACTCTAAATCGCTTTGGCACAGTAGGCATCAAGTCACTTGCCGATTATGTTGCATAAAACCTTGCATTCAAAGTTTGAAAGGTCTATAATTTTAATCGAACACAATCAAAGTTAACATAAGCCCTAGATGCCTTCAATTGCTCAACTGATAGGCATGCCCAATTTTAGGCATATTTTTTAACAACGTGATGTTGCACTCCAAAGGGATAACTTCAAATAACATGCTGTAGGTAATTAAATAATCAAACAAAAAATGTGTTTATTTATTAGCCTATTGGTTATAAGTATGGTTATAAGTATTTAGGCATATAATGTGAAATAGGCCTCGTGAAATCATTGTCAAAAGGGCAAGAGATACTGTTGCATGTACAGTGCATTCGGAAAGTATTCAGACCCCTTGACTTTTTCCACATTTTGTTACGTTACAGCCTTATTCTAAAATTGATTAAATAGTTTTTTTCCCTCATCAATCTACACACAATATCCCATAATGACAAAGCAAAAACAGATTTTTAGAAAATTTTGCAAATGTATTTACATAAGTACTTTACTCAGTACTTTGTTGAAGCACCTTTGGCAGCGATTACAGCCTTGAGTCTTCTTGGGTATAATATGCCATTTAATATGCCATTTAGCAGACGCTTTTATCCAAAGCGACTTACAGTCATGCGTGCATACATTTTTGTGAATGGGTATGATGCTACATGCTTGGCACACCTGTATTTGGGGAGTTTCTCCCAATGGGTATGATGCTACATGCTTGGCACACCTGTATTTGGGGAGTTTCTCCCATTCTTCTCTGCAGATCCTCTCAAGCCCTGTCAGGTTGGATGGGGAGCATCGCTGCACAGCTATTTTCATGTCTCTCCAGAGATGTTCGATCGGGTGAACCTTCGCCCCAGGCTGAGGTCCTGAGCGCTCTGGAGCAGGTTTTCATCAAGGATCTCTCTGTACTTTGCTCTTTTCATCTTTCCCTCGATCCTGACTAGTCTACTAGTCCCTGCCGCTGAAAAACATCCACACAGCATGATGCTGCCACCACCATGCTGCACCGTAGGGATGGTGCCAGGTTTCCTCCAGACGTGATGCTTGGCATTCCGGCCAAAGAGTTCAATCTTGGTTTTATCAGACCAAATAATCTTGTTTCTCATGGTCTGAGAGTCCTTTAGGTGCCTTTTGGCAAACTCCAAGCGGGCTGTCATGTGCCTTTTACTGAGGAAAGGCTTACATCTGGCCACTCTAGGAAGAGTCTTGGTGGTTCCAAACTTCTTCAATTTAAGAATGATGGAGGCCACTGTGTTCTTGGGAACCTTCAATGCTGCAGAAATGTTTTAGTACCCTTCCCCAGATCTGTACCTCGACACAATCTTGTCTCGGAGCTCTACGGACAATTCCTTCGACCTCATGGCTTGGTTTTTGCTCTGACATGCACTGTCAACTGTGGGACCTTATATAGACAGGTGTGTGCCTTTCCAAATCATGTTCAATAATTTGAATTTACCACAGGTGGACTCCAATCAAGTTGTAGAAACATCTCAAGGATGATCAATGGAAACAGGATGCACCTGAGCTCAATTTCGAGTCTCATAGCAAAGGGTCTGAGTACTTATGTAAATAAGGTATTTCTGTTTTTAAATTTTAATACATTTGCAAAAATTCTAAAAACCTGTTTTCACTTTGTCATTATGGGGTATTGTGTGTAGATTGATGAGGGAAAAAAATAATTTAATCAATTTTAGAATAAGGCTGTAACGTAACAAAATGAGGAAAATGCAGTGTAGGTCTAGATATTATTTATGGATTGATCCAAATCCAAATATCAAAACATTATTTTTATTATTATTATTTTAACAACTCCAAAGCAATTGCATGTGGTGCAGGAACCACTGATTCGCTGCATTTTTCCATTGTCAAGACACCTGCTGGTAACTCTTAACTGGTTAGGACAGCTCATGAGTTATCCTAAATATCTATCGTGTAGGTGGGATTCTTATGACTAAAGAGGCTTCATGCATAGCTTTTATTTTTACCCATAAAAGTAGGAGTAAAATGTCTCTATTCCCAGCATTTACGACCAATTTTCTACTCTGAGACCCTTTGTGGATACGGGCCCTGGGTTTTAACATGTTCTGAAGGGATAACAGGTAGATCAGTCACTCAGTAACAGTCAGTTGGCCCAGCACCCATAACACTGCTGGGGCTTGCTCGCTAACCCAGCTAGCGTTGGTTAGCTTCCCTGGCCTAACCCTGAATGAGAATTCATCCTGAAACAGCTTACTGCTTTGCCACTGTAGGCCTACTTGGCCTGCTACTAAAGAATTAGCATAGCACTATGCCACTGTAGACATTCTTGGCCTGCTTTGCAGTGCTAGCAATCAAAGAGAACTAAAGAGTTAGCATATGACGCTACATCTCCATTCTCTACTACAAAGCCTTACAGCTACCTAGTGACATAACCACTAGCAAAAGCTTTGTTATCTAACAGACTCAGCTTCGTTGTTAGGTCATTTTCATTCAAGAAGAATGCTATCTAACCAGAGATCCCCCGGTTGTGAATGGAATTCCTACTGTAGCTAGCTCACTAGGCCTCTGGTGAATAGGCCTAGCTATCTCGCTTGTAAATAGAAGTCCATCTGGCTTTGTTCCTGTCCTTGGCTATGTCCGAAATGGCACCCTATTCCCTATATATTGCACTACTTTTGACCAGAGGCTTACGGGCTATAGGGAATAGGGACACAGTCACTGTCTTTCTACCGTGGCCCAAAGGCATCTAGCTCACTAATGAGGAAGACAGATAACCATTGTCACATTGTCACAGCCCTGCCACACACACACGCGCACACACACACACCGGCCGGTCAGCAACTGTGTTTGTCAACAGAGCCACCAGTTGCTCTACATATTTATTTAGTTGGTTCTCTGTTCCTAAAATAGCCTCCGCTAGCTAACGCGTTAGCTAACTCACCGTGTGTGTGTGGGCCAGAGGAGAGGAAGAATGGAGAGAAAGCTTTCTATCAGAGAGGAATGATTAGTGTGCTACTGTATACATGACAAATAGATGGCGAAAGGGAATGGGGAAGGGAAAGATACAGCATATACAAATAAAGAAAGAGAAGAAGGTGGGAAAGAGAAGTATTAGAAGAGTGTACACACGTGACCGATCGCCTCGATTCGGTCTTATGTAGCAAAATTTGAAATTGTGTTTTTTACATTGGATAAAGGTAGGGGCTGGTATATCATACACTGCAGTTGAGGAACAATGGGAAAGTAATTCTGCTTTGAAAGTTGATAAACTTGTAACACCACTTTTAAGAAAATGGTCCTTGAATGTTTTGGTACACCTACTGGAGAGCTCTTCTTTGTCTACACCCATTCAGCATCGTTCACACCCTCTTAAGCATTAGCCCCACCCATCTCTTTAAGGATTCACATGTGAGGCTATATGGTAAACACACCCTGTATCAAATAAAAGTTTATTTGTCAGATGCACAGGATACAGAAGGTGTAAACGGTACAGTGAAGTGGTTACTTGCATAGTAGCAATATCAAAAACAGAAAGTGTCCAGATAAAAATATTTTATAAATATCTTATTATTATTAGATGACGCTTACCCGACACACTTGTCTAAATTGATGGATGTGAAGGAAATGCTACAACCACCCCCCAGCCACATCTAGCTAAGTGGATGGGTCACTATTGTCTAGACATGTACACATGTTCATGAAATACAATAGATGGCCGTAATCACCCCGTTAACCTACTAATACACAGTCAGATATTTCATCATTTTAAGCACTGATCCAGACTTCACCGTAACTCCCTAATGGTAAAGGTTAGGTTTGAGTGTTGGGTAATCTGACCCCAGATCTGTTTAATTTAACATAAAGGGCGACTAGCACCTGTAGCTCTGTTCCCATTCCAATTCTAGAACATGGTTTAGGGGGAGACAGTGGAATATGCTCTGTAATCCCTTGGGAAAGCTCAGCAGGAATGTACAGTATTAATGTACATACAGAATGGACTGGATGGTATGCGTTGCGGTTATAATAGCTAATAAAGTAAGTGGAGTTATGTTATAAGCCAGACATTCAAACAATGCATTGGAGTCAATACTGGGATTTGCACAATACTGGGAAATGTAACGCTTACGGACAACCATCCATTCAATCTGTCCCACATAAGCTACATTTGCGACATACGCCTAGTTTCCTGAACCAAGTCACAAATGTAGCTTATGTGGGACAGATTGAATGGATGGTTGTCCGTAAGCGTTCTCCCCCACTGTCTCCCCCTAAACCATGTTCTAGAATCGGAATGGGAACAGAGCTACAGGTGCTAGTCGCCCTTTAAGTTAAATTAAACAGATCTGGGGTCAGGTTACCCAACACTCAAACCTAACCTTTACCATTAGGGAGTTACGGTGAAGTCTGGATCAGTGCTTAAAATGATGAAATATCTGACTGTGTATTAGTAGGTTAACAAGGTCAACTTCTACCTAAGGCAGCGACTCGTTAGGTGTTTTTGCCCTGGAGAAAAACACTCCCAAAGCATTCCCATTCCTGTGACATTCCCGACCGGTGACAGGGACAGGTCCGGGCCGAAACTGCGGCTGAAGGGCTAACGAACTGCTGCTAGGTGCGACAACTCATCAGCATTCCTCTAACCTCACCCGTAACTCGCCCCCTAGGCTCTAGCAGGGTCACCCACCTGTCTACCCCCTCCCCTCCTCCTCCTCTCTACCCTCGTCTACAGGGCCTCCTGTAGCTCAGTTGGTAGAGCATGGTGCAGTGGTCTAAGGCACTGCATCGCAGTGCTAACTGTGCCACTAGAGATCCTGGTTCGAATCCAGGCTCTGTCGCAGCCGGCCGCGACCGGGAGACTCATGGGCGGCGCACAATTGGCCCAGCGTTGTCCAGGGTAGGGGAGGGAATGGCCGGCAGGGATGTAGCTCAGTTGATAGAGCATGGCGTTTGCAACGCCAGGGTTGTGGGTTCGATTCCCATGGGGGGCTAGTATAAAAAAAAATGTATTCACTAACTGTAAGTCGCTCTGGATAAGAGCGTCTGCTAAATGACTTAAATGTAAAATGTAACTGTAAGTCGCTCTGGATAAGAGCGTTTGCTAAAAGACTAAAATGTAAAATGTCTCCTACATCTATCCTTTTCACTTTATCCCTCTCTTACTCTCTTTCTCTTTTCCTCTACCTGATAGCCTATCCTTTCCTCGACTTCATCTTACTTTCCCTCCACATCTCCTTCTTTCCTCCCCCTTTCTGAGCCGCTGGCTGCCTCCATCTCACAGGTGATCTCTCTCCCCCTCTCTCTCCCTCTCTCTCCCCCCTGCAGTATGAGAAATTAATATCTATAAATGACTGAATAACTGCAATACCCATAAATCCTTGCTAGCAGGGTCACTGAAAACCACAGTCGTATGGGTCATTTGTAGTTCAGAGGTCAGGGGTCGCAGGTAGCTAACGTGATTGTAAGGTGTCATGATTTAGACGGTTCCTTGGTATATTAAGTAAACCATCCCAACATTCCTTTCTGGTGGGACGGAACAGAACTGAAACGTGTCATAAAGGGAAAGCACCCGTGATCTGTGGTTCAGGAAAGTTTCGAGTTTATCTGTGAAGCGTTAGAGGGGTTGTTTGAAGGTTTGATTACTTTAGGAAGGTCAACTAACTGATAAGACGAGGTGATTGAGGGAACCATATAGCCACTCAGGATTTGAGCCACGTTGTCTACAACGAGAGGAAGTGGAAGGATATGTCACAAAGGGCACCCTATTCATATGGGCCCTGGTCAAAAGTAGAGAGGAAGTTGAAATCTGTGTCACAAATGGCACCCTATTCATATGGGCCCTGGTCAAAAGTAGTGCACTATAAAGGGAATAGGGTGCCGTTTGGGACGTAATCTAACTCTCTTTGAACTTCACTGATTACATTGGAGTCAGTTGTTAGAAGGATAGGAGTAGGAGAGCTGTGTAGGTCTGTTGTAGAGTAGGGGGAAGGACTGTGTTTTGTTTTGTGGAGACTTGAGGTCAAACCACAAATGGAAGTCAGCTGTCGATACAAGTAATGTATAAAA
The DNA here is from genome assembly GCF_020615455.1 of Coregonus clupeaformis. Lineage (NCBI taxonomy): Eukaryota > Metazoa > Chordata > Actinopteri > Salmoniformes > Salmonidae > Coregonus > Coregonus clupeaformis. The sequence continues at coordinate 56,057,020 of NC_059199.1, read as the reverse complement.
AATGCAGTGGACAAAAACTTAGAGGAAAACTCCAAGGTATAATATGTATACAAAAGTATGTGGACACCTCTTCAAATTAGTGGATTTGGCTATTTCAGCCACACCCTTTGCTGACAGGTGTATAAAATAGAGCACACAGCCATGCAATCTCCATAGACAAACATTGGCAGTAGAATGGCCTTACTGAAGAGCTCAGTGACTTTCAACGTGGCACCGTCATAGGATGCCACTTTTCCAACAAGTCAGTTTGTAAAATGTCTGCCCTGCTAGAGCTGCCCCGGTCAACTGTAAGTGCTGTTATTGTGAAATGGAAACGTTTAGGAGCAACATCGGCTCAGCTGCAAAGTGTTAGGCCACACAAGCTCACAGAATGGGACCTCCAAGTGCTGAAGCGCGTAGCGGGTAAAAATTGTCTGTCCTCGGTTGCAACACTCACTCCAAACTGCCTCTGGAAGCAACGTCAGCGCAAGAACTCTTCGTCGGGAGGTTCATGAAATGGGTTTCCATGGCCGAGCAGCCGCACACAAGCCTAAGATCACCATGTGCAATGCCAAGCGTCGGCTGGAGTGGTGTAAAGCTCGCCGCCATTGGACTCTGGAGCATTGGAAACACGTTCTCTGGAGTGATGAATCACTCTTCACCAGATGGCGGTCCGACGGACAAATCTGGGTTTGGCGGATGCCAGGAGAATGCTACCTGCCCGAATGCATAGTGTCAACTGTAAAGTTAGGTGGAGGAGGAATAATGGTCTGGGACTGTTTTTCATCTTAACACTACAGCATATAATTACATTCTAGACGATTCTGTGCTTCCAACTTTGGGGAAGGCCCTTCCTGTTTCAGCATGACAGTGCCCCCGTGCTCAAAGTGAGGTCCATACAGAATTGGTTTGTCGAGATCAGTGTGGAAGAACTTGACTGGCCTTGACAGAGCCCTGACCTCAACCTCATCGAACATCTTTGAGATTAATTGGAACGGCAACAGTATATGGAGCCCTCCGCATTGTTACATAATTTAAGAGGCGCACGGTGATACGGTAAGGAGCTTGATTTGTCCTCTACATGCCTCCGGAGGCTCCACAATTGTGTCACACCATCCATACAAAGCCTCCTACCACATTGACGGATCAAGCATGAAGTGGCTTTAACCCTGCCTTGACTCCTGCTCTGCAGCGAGCCGGAATGGTCTCCCCCTCTTCCAATGCCATGGAATGGCTCCTTATGACTATTCTTAAGTTAAGTGAGACAGATTTTTCTCACTCACGGGATTCCTCACCCCCAGTTTCCCCATACCTATTCCAATAGGCCATGGAATGGTGCCCACCTTGTTATCTTATGACTACTCTAATGCTGAATGAGGCGGAATAGAGTCCCTGTTTCCCTCTACCTATTCCTAAGCAATGCAATCACTGATTCATGATAGCTTCCCTATGGGGTCCCTCACCCCCTAGTTTATCCCTAACCGCTCTAATGCAGATTGAGCCGAAATGGAGTCCCTGTGGGAGCCAGTTTCCCCCTGCCCTGCTGCCGAGTGGTGGTTTCCTGTGGCGAAGAGAGGGAGCAGAGGGCTCTAAGAGCTAACAGCAGGCTGCTTATTGAGACAGGTCTCCTGGGGTGAGTGAAACCGCAGCGGTCCCAGCTGTGCTATGCTATGCTAACGCTAGGTATTATCTGATGTCGTCTTCAGAGCAGTTACGATGACATCCTCTCTCTGTGAGGTCACTGTTTATGTACTAACCAGGCCACCATCCATATGTCCACCATCCAAGATGGCCACCTTCACTTCCTGCTGTTCAGTAAATCATTCACCCAGCACTCTGAGTGTTTGGATGAGAGGAACACGTGTTTGTGAAGAACTGTGTATGACCAGTTTGGGAGTGCTCTTTGGTAGTTTACACATGTTTATGTACTCTATACAGTTTATACACTCTAAACAAAGATGGCTTCATGACAGAGTCCAGTTGTTGTTGTCAAAAAGGGTTAACGGTGGGTTAAACTATTGCAGTTAAAACAAAGTTGTTTGCCTTCACAGCAGATGCTATATAACTTTATGATCAAAATGGCCTGTACTGAGTAAATTCAAAACCAGTTATATTTTTTTACATATTCCACATAGTTTATTTTGCTTTATACATACTGTATTCCACAGTTTAAAAAAAGAGTGCTCTAAAAGATCAGCTACCAACTCTAGTTGTACCCATTATCTTCCCTTTCTCATTCCTCTGACCTGCTATTGGTCGGTCTATCAGCATTCCATCTGTTCAACCTCTCCACCAATGAGGTTAGAATTCAATCAGTGAGAGAGAAGAGGGGGGATAGAGTGAGGTGGCAGGTTCCTTGTTAGCCTTGTCTTCAAAAGCAACATTTATGCATTGGAACATTCCCTGTCTAGTATGATGGCGCCGGAGTGGATGGCTACCGTTTTATGGACTCTTAAACAGCTGTGCTATTTTGTGTGTTTTTTCGCATTGTTTCGCTTATTTTGTACATAATGTTGCTGCTACGGTCTCTTAAGACCGAAAAGAGCTTCTAGGCAGCAGAACAGCAATTACTCACCTTTAACTGGATGAATAATTTTTATTTTATGAGTCGGACGAGAGGGATTTGCTCCAGACACCCGACAGGGCCCTCATCCCCGTCATTCGCAGTAGAAAGAAATAGAGATATAGCGGAAGGAGATCAGAGTGCTTGGTAATGAGCCGGCGACGAGTGACTAATCTGCCTTTGCCATCGATACTATTGGACAATTTACAATCGCTTGATAATAAAATGGACGAACTACAGGCACGAATATCCTACCAACGGGACATTCAAAACTGTAATATCTTATGTTTCACCGAGTCGTGGCTGAACGATGACATGAATAACATACAGCTGGCGGGTTATACACTGTATCGGCAGGATAAAACAGCAGCCTCCGGTAAGACAAGGGGTGGCGGTCTATGTATATTTGTAAACAACAGCTGGTGCATGATATCTAAGGAAGTCTCGAGGTTTTGCTCGCCTGAGGTAGAGTATCTCATGATAAGCTGTAGACCACACTATCTACATAGAGAGTTTTCATCTATTTACCACCACAAACTGATGCTGGCACTAAGACCGCACTCAATGAACTGTATACAGCCATAAGCAAACAGGAAAACACTCATCCAGAGGCGGCACTCCTAGTGGCCAGGGACTTTAATGCAGGGAAACTTACATCCGTCGTACCTCATTTCTACCAGCATGTTAAATGTGCAACCAGACACGCGTACAAAGCTCTCCCTCGCCCTCCATTTGGAAAATCTGACCATAATTCTATCCTCCTGATTCCTGCTTACAAGCAAAAACTAAAGCAGGAAGCATCAGTGACTCTGTCAATAAAAAAGTGGTCAGATGAAGTAGATGCTAAGCTACAGGACTGTTTTGCTAGCACAGACTGGAACATGTTCCGGGATTCTTCCAATGGCATTGAGGAGTACACCACATCAGTCACTGGCTTCATCAATAAGTGCATTGATGATGTCGTCTCCACAGTGACCGTACGTACATACCCCAACCAGAAGCCATGGATTACAGGCAACATCCGCACTGAGCTAAAGGGTAGAGCTGACGCTTTCAAGGAGCGGGACTCTAACCCGGAAGCTTATAAGAAATCCCGCTATGCCCTCCGACGAACCATCAAACTGGCAAAGCGTCAATACAGGACTAAGATCGAATCGTACTACACCGGCTCTGACGCTCGTCGGATGTCGCAGTGCTTGCAAACTATTACATACTTCAAAGGGAAGCACAGATGCGAGGTGCCCAGTGACACGAGCCTACCAGACGAGCTAAATTACTTCTATGCTCGCTTTGAGGCAAGTAACACTGAAACATGCATGAGAGCATCAGCTGTTCCGGATGACTGTGTGATCACGCTCTCCGTAGCCGATGTGAGTAAGACCTTTAAACAGGTCAACATTCACAAGGCTGCAGGGCCAGACGGATTACCAGGACGTGTACTCCAAGCATGCGCTGACCAACTGGCAAGTGTATTCACTGACATTTTCAACCTCTCCCTGTCTGAGTCTGTAATACCAACATGTTTCAAGCAGACCACCATAGTCCCTGTGCCCAAGAACACTAAGGTAACCTGCCTAAATGACTACCGACCCGTAGCACTCACGTCTGTTGCCATGAAGTGCTTTGAAAGGCGGGTCATGGCTCACATCAACACCATTATCCCAGAAACCCTAGACCCACTCCAATTTGCATATCGCCCCAACAGATCCACAGATTATGCAATCTCTATTGCGCTCCACACTGCCCTTTCACACCTGGACAAAAGGAACACCTATGTGAGAATTCTATTCATTGACTACAGCTCAGCGTTCACCACCATAGTGCCCTCAAAGCTCATCACTAAGCTAAGGACCTTGGGACTAAACACCTCCCTCTGCAACTGGATCCTGGACTTCCTGACGGGCCGCCCCCAGGTGGTAAGGGTAGGTAACAACACATCCACCATGCTGATCCTCAACAACGACGAGACAGCCTATATAGAGGTCAGAGACCTGGCCGTGTGGTGCCAGGACAACAACCGCTCCTCATCGTGATCAAGACAAAGGAGATGATTGTGGACTACAGGAAAAAGAAGAGGACCGAGCACACCCACATTCTCATCGATGGGGCTTCAAGTTCCTTGGTGTCCACATCACCAACAAACTAACATGGTCCAAGCACACCAAGACAGTCATGAAGAGGGCACGACAAAACCAATTCCTCCTAAGGAGACTGAAAAGATTTGGCATGGGTCCTCAGATCCTCAAAAGGTTCTACAGCTGCACCATCCAGAGCATCCTGACTGGTTGCATCACTGCCTGGTATGGCAACTGCTCGGCCTCCGACCACAAGGCACTACAGAGGGTAGTGCGTACGGCCCAGGATATTACTGGGGCCAAGCTTCCTGCCATCCAGGACCTCTATACCAGGCGGTGTCAGAGGAAGGCCCTAAAATTGTAAAAGACTCCAGCCACCCTAGTCATAGACTGTTCTCTCTGCTACCACACGGCAAGTGGTAATGGAGCGCCAAGTCTAGGTCCAAGAGGCTTCTAAACAGCTTCTACCCCCAAGCCATAAGACTCCTGAACATCTAATCAAATGGCTACCCAGACTATTTGCATTGCCCTCCCCCACCCCTCTTTAATGCTGCTGCTACTCTCTGTTTATTATCTATGCATAGTCACTTTAATAACTCTACCTACATGTACATATTACCCCAATTAACTCAACTAACCGGTGCCCCCGCACATTGACTTGGTACCGGTACCCCCTGTATATAGCCTCGCTATTTTTATTTTTACTGCTGCTCTTTAATTATTTGTTACTTTATTTCGTATTATTTTATATTGTCTTTTTTTATGAATTTTTTGGTATTCTTTCTTAAAACTGCATTGTTGGTTAAGGGCTTGTAAGTAAGCATTTCACTATAAGGTCGACACCTGTTGTATTCGGCGCATGTGACAAATACAATTTGATTTGATTTGATTTGGAGCTAGGTGGGACATGTTTGTCTTTCTCTGAAGTTCCTGTGTGTGTGTGCTGACATGCAGGGCTTAATGGGTAATTGACCCAGGCGGCTGTGGCCTGTTACTCATTGGCTCTCGTGGTTAAAGAGAAACGTTATGGGTGCCGCGAAGACCTTTTGGATGAAATAGAATGCCGACTGCGAGCCAGGCCTAATCGCCCAACATCAGTGCCCGACCTCACTAATGCTCTTGTGGCTGAATGGAAGCAATTCCCTCAGCAATGTTTCAACATCTCTTGGAAAGCCTTCTCAGACAAATGGAGGCTGTTACAGCAGGAAAGGGGGGACCAACTCCATATTAATGCACATGATTTTGGAATGAGATGTTTGATACAACGGTGTCCACATACTTTTGGTCATGTAGTGTACTAGCGAAAAGTTAACATGCCCTTATTAGGTTACTATGGCGTTACTGTGGCGTAACCATGGTGCATGTAACCACAGGGTAACTGAGTGCGAGCGTTAGCGACGGGTTCAACTCAAGGTCAGTTTAGGATTCTTGGGGGTCACGGATGACGTCAGAGAAGAAAAGACGCACAGATGTTCCGCAAGGAGTCACGAGGGAATGAGAGAACGAGACACATCTGTACAGGACGACCGGAGGGAAAACAACAAGTGTCCCTCTTTCCTCACCCAACACATTTCTATATCTCCTCTCCTCCCTCACGGCTGTGTTTCATTTTACATTTACATTTTAGTCATTTAGCAGACGCTCTTATCCAGAGCGACTTACAGTTAGTGAGTGCATACATTTTTTTTTTTTATCCTCCCTTCATTTCTCGTGATGTGTCCTGTCTGTGAACTTTCTCGGTTTCGAGAGGAAGGCAGTTAATGAGGTATTATCTGATGACGGTTCGAGTTCCGTAGCGATGTTGGTGGCTTTGAACCATCCCAAGTTGGAAGTCACTGTTTCTAAACAGTTAGTGACACAGTCATCCTGTCCAACCCCTCTGGTCACAGAGGTTATTAAAGGCCCACTCTGGGATATGTACAGATGTTTTGCTTCCAAAAACCTCAAATGATCCCAGATTTAGTCTCAAATAAATCTTGAATTACTCCAAAAACAGAACAAACATTCATTTCAAACAGTCATTTCACAGCTAAATAGTCTCTTTTTAAAGCTAGAACATCTGAACATCTGTAGCAGTGAGACTAGCTCTTAGTCTTTAATGTAACTCCAGACCATTAGCCTGTGGAAAGAAAGCAAGACTGGGACCCATCCCCATAACTCTGTCTCTCTTCTTTACGATCCATCTTTCTTTACAAGCAGCTCAAAACAATCTGCACTGTCTCTTGTCATCTTTAGAGCCATTACGATGACATCCTCTCTCTGTGAGGTCACTGTTTATGTCCTAACCGGGCCACCATCCATATGTCCACCATCCAAGATGGCCACCTTCACTTCCTGCTGTTCAGTAAATTATTCACCCAGGGGAACCCGTGTTTGTGAAGAACTGTGTATGACCAGTTTGGGAGTGCTCTTTGGTAGTTTACACACGTTTATGTACTTTATACAGTTTACAGTGGGGAAAAAATTTATTTAGTGAGCCACCAATTGTGCAAGTTCTCCCACTTAAAAAGATGAGAGAGGCCTGTAATTTTCATCATAGGTACACGTCAACTATGACAGACAAATTGAGATTTTTTTCCCCACAAAATCACATTGTAGGATTTTTAATGAATTTATTTGCAAATTATGGTGGAAAATAATTATTTGGTCACCTACAAACAAGCAAGATTTCTGGCTCTCACAGACCTGTAACTTCTTCTTTAAGAGGCTCCTCTGTCCTCCACTCATTACCTGTATTAATGGCACCTGTTTGAACTTGTTATCAGTATAAAAGACACCTGTCCACAACCTCAAACAGTCACACTCCAAACTCCACTATGGCCAAGACCAAAGAGCTGTCAAAGGACACCAGAAACAAAATTGTAGACCTGCACCAGGCTGGGAAGACTGAATCTGCAATAGGTAAGCAGCTTGGTATGAAGAAATCAACTGTGGGAGCAATTATTAGGAAATGGAAGACATACAAGACCACTGATAATCTCCCTCGATCTGGGGCTCCACGCAAGATCTCACCCCGTGGGGTCAAAATGATCACAAGAACGGTGAGCAAAAATCCCAGAACCACACGGGGGACCTAGTGAATGACCTGCAGAGAGCTGGGACCAAAGTAACAAAGCCTACCATCAGTAACACACTACGCCGCCAGGGACTCAAATCCTGCAGTGCGAGACGTGTCCCCCCTGCTTAAGCCAGTACATGTCCAGGCCCGTCTGAAGTTTGCTAGAGTGCATTTGGATGATCCAGAAGAGGATTGGGAGAATGTCATATGGTCAGATGAAACCAAAATATAACTTTTTGGTAAAAACTCAACTCGTCGTGTTTGGAGGACAAAAATGCTGAGTTGCATCCAAAGAACACCATACCTACTGTGAAGCATGGGGGTGGAAACATCATGCTTTGGGGCTGTTTTTTCTGCAAAGGGACCAGGACGACTGATCCATGTAAAGGAAAGAATGAATGGGGCCATGTATCGTGAGATTTTGAGTGAAAACCTCCTTCCATCAGCAAGGGCATTGAAGATGAAACGTGGCTGGGTCTTTCAGCATGACAATGATCCCAAACACACCGCCCGGGCAACGAAGGAGTGGCTTCGTAAGAAGCATTTCAAGGTCCTGGAGTGGCCTAGCCAGTCTCCAGATCTCAACCCCATAGAAAATCTTTGGAGGGAGTTGAAAGTCTGTGTTGCCCAGCGACAGCCCCAAAACATCACTGCTCTAGAGGAGATCTGCATGGAGGAATGGGCCAAAATACCAGCAACAGTGTGTGAAAACCTTGTGAAGACTTACAGAAAACGTTTGACCAGTGTCATTGCCAACAAAGGGTATATAACAAAGTATTGAGAAACTTTTGTTATTGACCAAATACTTATTTTCCACCATAATTTGCAAATACATTCATTAAAAATCCTACAATGTGATTTTCTGGATTTTTTTTTCTCATTTTGTCTGTCATAGTTGACGTGTACCTATGATGAAAATTACAGGCCTCTCTCATCTTTTTAAGTGGGAGAACATGCACAATTGGTGGCTGACTAAATACTTTTTTTCCCCACTGTATACACTCTAAACAAAGATGGCTTCATGACAGAGTCCAGTTGTTGTTGTCAAAAAGGGTTAACGGTGGGTTAAACTATTGCAGTTAAAACCAAGATGTTTGCCTTCACAGCAGACGCTATATAACTTTATGATCAAAATGGCCTGTACTGAGTAAATTCAAAACCAGTTATATTTTTTTACATAATCCACATTGTTTATTTTGCTTTACACATACTGTATTCCACCGTTTAAAAAAAAACAGAGTGCTCTAAAAGATCAGCTACCATCTCTAGTTGTACCCATTATATTCCCTTTCTCATTCCTCTGACCTGCTATTGGTCGGTCCATCAGCATTCCATCTGTTCAACCAATGAGGTTAGAATTCAATCAGTGAGAGAGGGGGGATAGAGTGGGGTGGCAGGTTCCTTGTTAGCCTTGTCTTCAAAAGCAACATTTATTAATTGGAACATCCCCTGTCTGGAGCGAGGTGGGACCTGATTGTCTTTCTCTGAAGTTCTTGTGTGTGTGTGCTGACATGCAGGGCTTAATGGGTAATTGACTCATTGGCTCTCGTGGTTAAAGAGAGACGTTATGGTTGCCGCGAACACCTTTGGAATGAATTAGAATGCTGACTGCGAGCCAAGCCTAATCGCCCAACATCAGTGTCTGACCTCACTAATGCTCTTGTGGCTGAATGGAAGCAATTCCCTCAGCAATATTTCAACATCTAGTGGAAAGCCTTCCCAGAAGAGTGGAAGCTGTTATAGCAGAAAAGGGGGGACCAACTCCATATTAATGCCCATGATTTTGGAATGAGACGAGCAGGTGTCCACATACTTTTGGTCATGTAGTGTATATGGAGCCTTCCGCATTGTTACAAAATGTAAGAAGCGCACAGTGATGCGGTACAGAGCTTGATTTGGCCTCTGCATGCCACAGGAGGCTCCACAATTGCGTCACACCATCCATACGAAGCCTCCTACCACATCGTTGGATCAAGCATGAATTGGCTTTAACCCTGCCTTGACTCCTGCTCTGCAGTGAGCCGGAATGGTCTCCCCATGGGAGACTTCACCCCCAGTTTCCTTCTATCTACTCCAATGCTGAGTGAGCCGGAATGGAGCCCTCTCGGGGCCCCTCACTCCCAAATATCCCTCTTCCAAAGCTAAGTGAGACAGATTTTGTCCCTCTCGGGATTCCTCACCCCCAGTTTCCCCATACCTATTCCAATAGGCCATGGAATGGCGCCCACCTTGTTATCTTATGACTACTCTAATGCTGAATGAGGCAGAATAGAGTCCCTGTTGTTTCCCTAATCCCCCAGTTTCCCTCTACCTATTCCAATGCAATGCAATCACTGATTCATGATAGCTTCCCTATGGGGTCTCTCACCCCCTAGTTTACCCCTAACCGCTCTAATGCAGATTGAGCCGGAATGGAGTCCCTGTGGGAGCCAGTTTCCCCCTGCCCTGCTGCCGAGTGGTGTTTCCTGTGGCGAAGAGAGGGAGCAGAGGGCTCTAAGAGCTAACAGCAGGCTGCTTATTGAAACAGGTCTCCTGGGGTGAGTGTAACCACAGAGGTCCCAGCTGTGCTATGCTACGTTAATGCTAGGCTATGCTAATGCTGTGTTATTCTATGCTACACTAAAGCTAGGCTATGTTTGGCTAGCCAACCACGCTGACAGTCTCTGGAGTGTGTCTGCCACAGCCCACACACCAACAATGGGGCCAATCATGAAACCTTATCAGTTCTTAGCCACTGCCACATGCTTCCGCTTGCATCACACCCAAGGTTTTTACAGTAAAATCCTCTAGAGTTTAATTGCTCTGTGGCTTGAATACGGCATTATACTCAAATAAAATAAAATTGTATTTGTCACGTGCGCCAAATACAACAGGTGTAGACCTTACCGTGAAATGCTTACTTACAAGCTCTTAACCAACAATGCAATTCAAGTAATAGAGTTAAGAAAATATTTACTAAATAAACTAAAGTAAATTTTTTTATAAAAGTAACAATAATGAGTCTATATACAGGGGGTACCGGTACCGAGTCATTGTGCGGGGGTATAGGTTAGTCGAGGTAATTTGTACATGTAGGTAGGGGTAAATTGACTATGCATAGATAATAAACAGTGAGTAGCAGAAATTTAAAATCAAAGGGGGCGGGGTGGGGGGTTCAATGTAAATAGTCCAGGTGGCCATTTGATTAATTTTTCAGCAGTCTTATGGCTTGGGGATAGAAGCTGTTAAGCAGCCTTTTGGACCTAGACTAGGCGCTCCGGTCTTTGATAATTATTTTGGGCTTTCCTCTGACACCGCCTAGTATATAGGTCCTGGATGGCAGGAAGCTTGGCCCCAGTGATGTACTGGGCCGTACGCACTACTGGGCCATACGCACTACGCGCCTTACGGTCAGATGCCGAGCAGTTGCCATACCAGGCGGTGATGCAACCGGTCAGGATGCTCTCGATGGTGCAGCTGTATAACTTTTTGAGGATGTGGGGACCCATGCCAAATCTTTTCAGTCTCCTGAGGGGGAAAAAGTGTTGTCGTGCCCTTTTCACGACTGTCTTGGTGTGTTTGGACCATGATAGTTCATTGGTGATGTGGACACCAAGGAACTTGAAACTCTCGACCCGCTCCACTACAGCCCCGTCGATGTTAATGGGGGCCTGTTTGGCCCTCCTTTTCCTATAGTCCACGATCATCTCCTTTGTCTTGCTCACATTGAGGGAGAGGTTGTTGTTCTGGCACCACACTGCCAGGTCTCTGACCTCCTCCCTATAGGCTGTCTCATCGTTGTCGGTGATCAGGCCCACCACTGTTGTGTCGTCAGCAAACTTAATGATGGTGTTGGAGTCGTGATTGGCCACGCAGTCGTGGGTGAACAGGGAGTACAGGAGGGGACTAAGCACGCACCCCAGAGGGTCCCCAGTGTTGAGGATCAGCGTGGCAGATGTGTTGTTGCCTACCCTTACCGTAGCGGCAGTGTGGTCTGCATTGAATGTTTATAAATCTAGAAAGTATTAAAGGGTAGGAAACATGAGTTTTTACTCACCAATGTAACAAGAAAGTGTGGTCAAATCTGGTTACCTATAAGTACAAACATAGTTATGTTTTTGGGTTATTACATATTTATTGTCTAATTTCCGCATATCTTCTGAACTACCCACAATGCACTATTTCTCAACTTCATATGGATGATCTACTCTGTGCTACCGAGTTTGTATGCTAGCTCGGTAGCTAGCTCAAGCTGGCTGACTAACGTTAGCCACTAGCCATGCTAGCATGTAATTACATTCCAGACCAAGTGTTGGCGGTGGTGAGCCACAATCCACCAATCACAGGAAGTGTGATGTAAACACACGGACTTTGTGGCTGTATTATCTAGTGGGAACCCATTTGCACGGCAGGCTCTGGTGCCTTCTTCCCGTGGGCTCAAATGAAAGAGAAAATCATACCTGTTTGCTCTAATTTTGTAGTACCCTGTCTGTTCTCCTTTCTGTTTTGTCAACTTTTCGGCACGTTCTCTGTGAAGTAGGCTACGGGAGTTTTGTAACTTTTCCCACCTTGGTTTAGTGCTAGCGCACTAGCTGACGGACATCTGGAATTTATCTACAGTGCCTTCGGAAAGTATTCAGACCTCTTGACTTTTTCCACATTTTGTTACGTTACAGCCTTATTCTAAAATGGATTAAATCAATATAAATCCTCAGCAATCTACACACAATGCACCATAATGACAAAGTTGAAACATGTTTTTAGACATTTTTGCAAATGTTTTACAAATAAAAAACAGAAATACCTTATTTACATAAGTATTCAGACCCTTTGGTATGTGACTCAAAATTGAGCTCAGTTGTATCCTGTTTCCATTGATCCTCCTTGAGATGTTTCTACAACTTGATTGGAGTCCACCTGTATTAAATTCAATTGTTTGAACATGATTTGGAAAGGCACACACCTGTCTATATAAGTTCCCACAGTTGACAGTGCATGTCAGAGCAAAAACCAAGCCATGAAGTCGAAGGAATTGTCTGTAGAGCTCCGCGACAGGATTGTGTCGAGGCACAGATCTGAGGGTACCAAAACATTTCTGCAGCATTGAAGGTCCCCAAGAACACAGTGGCCTCCAATACTCTTAAATGGAAGAAGTTTGGAACCACCAAGACTCTTCCTAGAGCTAGCCGCCTGGCCAAACTGAGCAATCGGGGGAGAAGAGCCTTGGTCAGGGAGGTGACCAAGAACCCGTTGGTCACTCTGACAGAGCTCTAGAGTTCCTCTGTGGAGATGGGAGAACTTTCCAGAAGGACAACCATCTCTGCAGCACTCCACCAATCAGACCTTTATGGTAGAGTGGCCAGACGGAAGCCACTCCTAAGTAAAAGGCACATGACAGCCCGCTTGAAGTTTGCCAAAAGGCACCTAAAGACTCTTAGACCATGAGAAACAAGATTCCCTGGTCTGATGAAACCAAGATTAAACTATTTGGCCTGAATGCCAAGCATCACGTCTGGAGGAAACCTGGCACCATCCCTACAGTGAAGCATGGTGGTGGCAGCACCATGCTGTGGGGATGTTTTTCAGCGGCAGGGACTGGGAGACTAGTCAGGATCGAGGCAACGATGAACGGAGCAAAGTAAAGGGAGCTCCTTGATGAAAACCTGCTCCAGGGGCGGAGGTTCACCTTCCAACAGGACAATTACCCTAAGCACACAGCCAAGACAATGCCGGAGTGGCTTCAAGAGAAGTCTCTGAATGTCCTTGAGTGGCCCATCCAGAGCCCGGACTTGAACTCGATCTAACATCTCTGGAGAGACCTGAAATTAGCTGTGCAGCAACGCTCCCCATCCAACCTGACAGAGCTTGAGAGGATCTGCAGAGAAGAATGGGAGAAACTCCCCAAATACAGGTGTGCCAAGCTTGTAGCATCATACCTAATAAGACTCGATGCTGTAATCGCTGCCAAAGGTGATTCAACAAAGTACTGAGTAAAGGGTCTGAATACTTATGTAAATGTGACATTTTTTATTTGTAATAAATGAGCAACATTTTTCTTAACACCTGTTTTTGCTTTGTCATTATGGGGTATTGTGTGTAGATTGATGAGGGGAAAAAAACAATTTAATCCATTTTAGATTAAGGCTGTAACGTAACAAAATGTGGAAAAAGTCAAGGGGTCTGAATACTTTCCGAAAGCACTGTATTTGGGATTTCCCTGACACTCCATCGGCCGGTGAAGCTCCCGCATCCCCCTGGATATGGTAAAAGTTTTACCATTGGATGGGCCCCAGCCATCAATCTGTAAGTCTCTGCTCTCTCTTTGCTTTGATCTGTGGTTATGTTTTAGTTGTGTTTTTTTAGTTGTGTTCTAGCTGGTCTCCAGTAGTTGGGCTCTAGCTTGCTGACCATAACTGTGGTGGCTAATAGCTAGTTGGCTAAATAGCTAACGTTAGCTGGCTGGCTAGCTTGCTGGCTAAGATAACTGCATATAGCTAATGTTCTTTGATAAATGGTTAGATGACGTTATGTATTTCCAAAACTTTGTTTTACTTTAATGTACAGTAGCTGTAAGCTAGGTGTTGATAGCAACTGGCTGACTCAAGTAGTGCTAACATAACGTTAGCAAGCTGGTAGGACTAACGTCAGCAGGCTACCTTGCAAGTTGATTTGTAACAATAAGTTCATAATATTTGATGTATTTGCTTGTAAATTGGCTGACATTTTAATTGAAACTAGTAGTCATGAGTGCAAACGATTTGGTTTAATTTGAAGTTATACATTTGAAGTTATTTCTGTTGGAGTTTACATTATAGGGAATAGGCTGGCTTACCGGGTCCTCCATATTACATCATCTCCCGGAAAAATATTTTCCAACATGACTTCAGCATCCGTCTGAATTCCGATCGGTTTTATGTAATAAATAAAAAAATAGAGAAGCGAGGTAACTTTGCATTCGGACTTTTGATGCGTATACTAATGCAAATCCATATGTTACATGTGGTTACGTTTATGCTACCTACTGTTTAAAGTTATTTCCTTGAAGGTTTAAGCTGGGCTGCGTGTGTGTTTTAGTGAAGGCTTGTTCGCGAATGGCTCTTTTTGGTGAGCGTCGGGAACCGAATCGCATCGTGAAAGAGCTGTTCATTTGAACATGCATATCATGATACTTTTTTGGCTTTATATTAGAGATGTTTTGTTTTTTCAAGGTTCTAGGTCGATTTTCAAGCATTTTTTAATCAAAAGCGGTTTGGGGGCCAAATGATACTTATTTTTTAAATGAACGGGGCCAAATGAAAAGACTCGGAATGCCAATCACTAGTGTGTTTGCTGATTTATGGAATGTTGGAGGACTGAGGGGCGTGGTTAGCAATGGTCTTGCCTGGTAGAAATGGCAGCACTCCCTACATGTCGATGAATCAGGACACACACACTGAGCCACTTAATCTGTCTGTCTTTGGTTCTTTCTCTTGGTTTCTTTCTTAGTCCATTCCCTTCTTTTGTGTTCTTGTGTTTTATTTGTGTAATTTCTTAGTTTCATTCTTGGTTTCTTGATTACTTGATTATGGTTGGTGTTTCTGTCTATTGAAACTGATTCATTGTACAGATGTACGTACATACGTACACAAACATATTTCCAACCGCATTCTGCAGTTAACCTTCTCTGATCATTTGGTGAATTGTCTTGGTTTTCCACTAAACTGTCAGTTTACCTACTCTTCCTGTCATAAAAGTATGCTGTATGTCTCTGTGTGTATACCATTTGACAGCTATGGAAACAATGTAAAACTGTCCCGTTACATATACATATAAGTTTATTAACACTATCACATGTAACATTACAGACCTGCCTCATGTCACTGCCATACAAATGGAGTAGGCTTGAGTGATGTATACTGTTCCTGTAGTATTGTGGGATTAAGTCAAACCTTATTTCGTGGCCATACAAACAAATGGATGATGTATAACATTCCTGTACTGTAGTGTGGTTTACTTCTTAAAATGACATGCAAATTGCTATGGTGTTCTAAGTGACCTAACACAGAGCTACGGTAATATCTTGTTTCTTCCCAAGAGCACCTTCAGCCGAAGGTTTTATTTGTCACGTGGTGAAAACAGGGTTTTTCTCTGTGTACATGTCAACCTCCAGTCTCATCTCCACGTAGAAAAGGATATGCTGATGTATTGGTGAATCCTAACAGCTGTTCAGGTTCCAGCTCTTTCACCCCTTCACCTTCCAAATCTGTTCCTCCCCCTTCCCTCCTTCTCTCCATCTCTGTCAAATCAGCTGATGTCTTCGCTGAATTTTACCAGCTGTATCAGTCCCAACTTTCAACTCTTTCGCTCCCTCCCCCTTCCCTCCTTCCCTTTTAATCTCAACCTATATTTTCCTCCTTCCCTACTTCTCTCCTTCTCTGTCAGATCAGCTGACTTCTACCAGCTATAACAGACCCAACTCCCCAGTCTTCCCGAACCAGTGGCCTCTTTCCCTCTTTCCCTCCATCCCTTCTTCCACCCCTCTTTCTCACTGTCAGTCTCCTCTTAGCCCTCCTCTTCCTTGACATGGCCCTGTGATATTGCTCCAGCTTTCAAGTCCCTGCCTTCACACGACCTAGCCAAGTTCTTCACTGCATATTTCAGGAAACAGCAGCAGGAGTCAGTCTCAGAGTGTATTCTCACTACAAGAGATTCTTTAAAGTTTTTGAGAAAATACCCTCGGCTCTACCTTTTACTGTAATCTAAACTTGCGAACTTGTCATGTCTCCTGTGCCACCTCCAGAGGTCACGTGCAAGCCTTTCTCAAGAGTCATCCCCCTCCAAGACATCGGATGTAAACAGAATTGTGTCATGTAGCCAAATGCTGCTACAGTAAAAATCTTAATAGCAATGTTTTTGAAACGGTTGAAACTTATAGACATTTTACTTATATTTTAGATGTTTTATTGAGCTTTTACCTTCAAATGCCTTAACCTCTTCATCACTAGACACCTGGCTAAAGTGCCTGCCTCGAAAATGCATGCCCAAATTGAATAGAGTATATCTCCAAAACGACGAGGGCTATAAACATAATATTGGTAGCAAAAGAAAGGTAACACGTGAGATGTATCTTGAAGTGAAATAATTAATGTGGGTATTACTGTGTCAGAGTACATGCTAGAACACAGCAGAAATTGGGAGGTTTTGATTCCGCCTGAAAGTAACTTCAGGTTTTATAGGGAATGCTTTATTGGACTTATGCAGCTGCAGCCCCTAAACACTATGGGACAATAGCCCAATTTCTGATGAGTACTTATGTGAAGTTTGATGCCAATAAAGTAAAGTAAACCAAAATTGTAGGGTTTTTAGTTGAAGTATGTTTAGGCGGATTACCAAATGGAGACATTTGGGTAGATTTGGGAACCATCAGTGCCATTTGACTTTTATCAGGTACCAGACAGCAAAAGTCATTTAATTTCACTAACATATCACTATATGTGTACATTCCTGTTAGGCTATGGTTCAACCCAGCACTCAGAGAAACAACACGACAAAGGGAGTGGAAGAAACAAAAATATTTAATCAAAGTTAAAATTGTCTTAGTCCAAAAACAACTGAAGTAAAGGAACAGAGTGGGCTAGTCGGCTCCGGAGGAAGGAGAGGCTGAGGCAGGCAGGCAGGAAGGCAGGCAGGCAGGCAGGCAGACCGACAGGCAGGAAGGCAGGCAGGTTGGGAGATATGTCCGAAACGCTCTGGTAAGAACAACGATCTGGCGCCGGTGGAGAGCCATGCCCAGGAATAAGTAGTGCAGGTTGATGAGAGAATAGGATGCAGCTGCGTAGGGCAGGAATCACTGGAAACAACCCGCAGCTGCACAGGAGAGGCAGATCCTGAGCACGCCCCCTGATCCACTCCAGACACACCCCACATAAAGGGGACAAACACACATACAGATACAACAGAAAAAGAGGGGACAAAACAAGGAGGAAGGGAAACAGAAAAGGGAGAGACAAGCTGCCCACATAACAGTACCCCCCTCAATGGTCGCCACCTGGCGACCCACCAGGCCTGTCAGGGTTGTCGTGATGGAAGTCCGTGATCAGCTGAGGATCCAACACAAAACGCTTAGGGACCCAAGACCTCTCCTCTGGTCCATAACCTTCCCAATCGACTAGGTATTGGAGACCCCTACCCCGCCTCCGAGAGTCCAGGAGCCTACTGACGGTGTAGGCCGGATGGTCGTCAATGAGGCGAACAGGTGGAGGTGGATCAGCCGACGGACACAAAAGGCTGGAGGACACAGGTTTCAGTTGGGAGACGTGGAAAGTAGGGTGTATCTTCATGGCTGAAGGCAACTTCAAACGAACCGCAGCGGGGTTAATGATGGACTCCACCACAAACGGACCCAGGTACCGAGGAGACAGCTTGCGTGATTTGGTACGAAGAGGTACGTTCTTAGATGACAGCCAAACCTCTTGACCAGGATGAAACACAGGTGCGGAGTCCTGCTCCTATCCGCTGTTGTCTTGTTCCTGTCGGTGGTCCGAAGCAATGCTTCCCGAGCGTCGCTCCACACTCTCTGGCAGCGGCGGAGGTTCTCCTGAACCGAAGGAACAGCCAATTCCTTCTCCTGAGCAGGGAAACAGAGGGGGTTTGATAACCCATGGTAACCTCGAAGGGTGAAAGACCGGTGGCAGAGGCGGTGAGGGAGTTGTGGGCGTACTCTATCCAGGGCAGATGTTTGGCCCAGGATGATGGATGTTGAGCAGCCACACAACGAAGGGTTGCTTCGAGGTTTTGATTGGCTCTTTCTGTTTGACCGTTGGTCTGGGGATGAAACCCTGAGGACAGACTAACGGAAGCACCCAAAGCAGAACAGAAAACCTTCCAAACACGGGAAGTAAACTGTGGGCCTCTATCAGATACGATGTCCACAGGTATTCCATGGGGACGGAATACATGTTGGACTAGGAGGTCCGCTGTCTCACTGGCAGACGGTAATTTTGGTAATGCTATATAGTGGACAGATTTAGAGAATCTGTCCACAATGGTAAGTATAGTATCATTACCTTCAGACTTGGGTAGGCCGGTGACAAAATCCATGGCAATGTGGGACCAGGGACGGCTGGGAACTGGGAGGGGGTAGCAGCAGCCCCGAAGGGGACTGATGGGAGGCTTTGCCCCGAGCACAGGTTGAACAGGCTGCCACAAAAGCCCGAACGTCAGTTTCCATTGAAGGCCACCAAAAATGTCTCCTAAGCAGCGTCAACGTGCGTCTCATCCCAGGGTGACCAGCAAAACGGGAGGTGTGAATCCACTGCAACACCTGAGACCGGACCGTCTCGGGAACAAAGAGTAGGTTGGGAGGTCCATCACCCGGTCCCGGGTCCGTGGCAAGTGCAGTCTTCACAAGAGACTCGATCTCCCACTGAACAGCCGCCGACGCATGAGGAAGGCAGGACTGCCTCAGGCTCGCTGGTCTCCGAAGGGTCAGCAAACTGGCGGGACAAAGCATCTGGTTTAACATTTCTTGACCCCCGGTCTGTATGTAAGAATAAAGTTAAACCTACTAAAAAACAGGGCCCATCTGGCTTGGCGTGAGTTGAGTCTCTTAGTGGCTTGGATGTAAGCCAAGTTTTTGTGGTCAGTCCAGACCACAAAGCGGCAGTTCAGCTCCATCCAGCCAGTGCCGCCATTCTTCCAGTGCAAGCTTGACCGCCAGCAGTTCCCGGTTTCCAACGTCGTAATTCCGTTCTGTGGGTGACAATTTCTTGGAGAAAAAAGCACAGGGGTGAAGCTTTTGGTCAGTGGGGAGCGCTGGGAGAGGACTGCTCCCACACCTGAGTCCGACGCGTCCACCTCCACAACAAACTGCAGAGAGGTATTGGGGTGTATCAACACGGGGGAGGTGGAAAACAGTTCCTTCAAAACCCCCTACCGCCTGCTCCGCCTCAGGGGACCACCGAAAAGGGACTTTAGGAGATGTGAGTCTTGTAAGGGGTGCCACCACTCTACTAAAACCCTTAATGAATCTACGGTAGAAGTTAGCAAAGCCCAAAAAATCGTTGAAGTTGCTTACGGGTGGTGGGTGTGGGCCATTCCGTCACTGCCCGGATCTTCTCGGGGTCCGCCTTCACCTGCCCGCTCTCAATTATGAATCCAAGGAACGATGTAGACTGTTTGTGGAACTCACACTTCTCTGCTTTGACGTACAGCTTGTTCTCCAAGAGCCGTTGAAGGACTTGACGGACGTGTGACTCATGCTCCTCGGGTGACTTGGAAAAAACAAGAATATCATCCAGGTATACAAAGACAAAACGGTTCAAAAAATCCCTAAGAACATCGTTCACCATGGCTTGGAAAACCGCAGGGGCATTTGAAAGCCCAAAGGGCATGACCAAATACTCAAAATGTCCCAGTGGAGTGTTGAAAGCGGTTTTCCACTCATCTCCCTTTCGGATTCGGACAAGGTGATAAGCATTCCTGAGGTCGAGCTTGGAAAACACTGTGGCGCCATGCAGAGGTTCAAAAGCTGAGTTGATGAGTGGAAGGGGATACTTGTTTTTAACAGTTATGTTGTTTAAACCCCTGAAATCGATACAGGGGCGTAACGACTTGTCCTTCTTTTCCACGAAAAGAAACCTGCACCCAAAGGAGACGACGAGGGACGGATTATGCCAGAGACCAGAGAATCACCAATGTACTGCTCCATTGCCTCTCTTTCCGGTCGGGACAGATTGTATAACCGACTAGAGGGCAAGGGAGCACCAGGAAGCAGTTCAATAGGGCAATCATAAGGCCTATGTGGTGGTAGAGACAGAGCCTTGTCCTTACTGAAAACCTCCGCTAAGTCATGGTATTCTTTGGGGACAGATGACAGATCAAGAGGAGCTGAGGGAGGAGTTGGGTTACACTTAGTGGGGGGAACCGCTGACCTCAGGCACTCGGAATGGCAGTTAGTGCTCCAACTGAGAATGGTGTGACGTGTCCAATCAATTTGTGGGTTGTGAAGAGCCAACCAGGGGAAGCCAAGGATTAGGGGAGGTAGCTGAGCCAGACATAACTCTTAGCTGAATGCTTTCACAATGATTGCCAGAAATCACTAGGGGAAACGGGGGTGGTTTGATGAGTTATCTCCATGAGGAGGCGCCCATCAAGGGCTGTGACCCGAATGGGGGTAGGTAGTGGCTCCATGGGGATACGAGCTTGTGTAACGAACTGGTGGCTAATAAAGTTATCTTCTGCACCTGAGTCTATGAGAGCTGAGAGTGGCAGGGAATGACTCTGGAAACGTAAGGTTACAGGTACTTGTAATCGGGGAATGATGGGTTCAGGACCTAACTCTGGGCTCGCAAGTAGACCCACCGTTACTGACGAGCCTTGTCTTTTGGCCGCTTAGGGCATGTAGCCAGAATGTGTGTGGCGTCTCCACAGTACAGGCACTCACCCGCCTGGAGGCGCCGTTGCCGCTCTGCTGGAGGTAGTCGAGCTCGACCCACTTGCATAGGTTCCTCCTCTGTGCTCGGGATGGAATCAGGAACAAGAAGCTGCCGACTCCGGAGAGGCGAGACTCGAGTGGTTGAAGGCTGGGGAACTCGTCCTCCTAGATGTGGCCGATCGCCTCTCTCCCGAAACCGATTGTCTAGCTTGATGGACAGGGAAACGAGAGAATGTAAATCATGTGGCTCATCACGAGCAGCCAGTTCATCCTTAATGGCTTCATTCAAACCGTTTAGAAATGCTCCTTGAAGTGCCACATTGTTCCACTTGGAGTCCGCTGCCAACGTCCAGAACTCAATAGAGTACTCTGCCACACTGTTAGAACCCTGCCTCAAATTAAAAAGTATCTTGGAGGAATTACCCACATGGTCAGGATGGTCAAAAACAGTCTTCAATTTAGCAGAGAAATCAGCAAAAGTCAATCCAGTCAAAGTTTGATCTGAGCACACAGCCTCAGCCCAAACCAGAGCTTTCCCTCTTAACAGCCCCAGAACATAATGTACCTTAGATGAATCAGTAGAAAACGACAGTGGTCTCTGCCGAAAAATCAAGTCACACTGAAGCAAAAATCCCCGGCACTTGTCCAATTCTCCATTGAACGGTTCAGGCGACGTGACAGGGGGTTTCCCGACGGAACGAAGCCTGCCTAGTGTCCGAGGAAACAACTTGGGGTGCATCAAACTGGGGGTCAGAGAGAGATGGAGAACTGATAACAGACAATTTAGAGACGTGTGTAGTTAACTGAGTCACCTGGTTCAGCAGTTGATGATTATCTTCCACAAGAGTCCGAATCAACTGGTCATGCTGTCCTAGCAACGTTCCTTGAGCCTGGATAGCTTGTTGGAAGCTGTCTTTGTTTGCCCCGTGCTGTTTCTCTGTTGGGTCCATGGCCAGATCGTTCTGTTAGGCTATGGTTCAACCCAGCACTCAGAGAAACAACACGACAAAGGGAGTGGAAGAAACAAAAATATTTAATCAAAGTTAAAATTGTCTTAGTCCAAAAACAACTGAAGTAAAGGAACAGAGTGGGCTAGTCGGCTCCGGAGGAAGGAGAGGCTGAGGCAGGCAGGCAGGCAGGCAGGCAGGCAGGCAGGCAGACCGACAGGCAGGAAGGCAGGCAGGTTGGGAGATATGTCCGAAACGCTCTGGTAAGAACAACGATCTGGCGCCGGTGGAGAGCCATGCCCAGGAATAAGTAGTGCAGGTTGATGAGAGAATAGGATGCAGCTGCGTAGGCAGGAATCACTGGAAACAACCCGCAGCTGCACAGGAAGAGGAGATCCTTGAGCACGCCCCCTGATCCACTCCAGACACACCCACATAAAGGGGACAAACACACATACAGATACAACAGAAAAAGAGGGGACAAAACAAGGAGGAAGGGAAACAGAAAAGGGAGAGACAAGCTGCCCACATAACACATTCCATCAAAATACAACTGTTTTGATGTTGTTTCCAATGTTCTCCCAGACCTCTATACGTGTTGACTAAAGTGATAATTCAGTGACAAGAAATAATACACATAGCATTCTATTGTAAGTAAACTTGCGTGTGGACCTCTATTTAGCCAATAAGTGTTATCATACAATAAACACAGACTCGATTGTGATCCTGGCCGACTAAGCTAAGCTAGCTAAGCTAAGCTAGCTAGCTAAACTAAGCTAGCTAGCGAGCTAAGCTGAGCTAGCTAAGCTAGGCTAGCACTAACTTACGTTGAGCTTCAGTTACTCAAATAGATATTTTAGAATTTATGTTTTGTACTCATACAATAAATTAGTAATAGTAGCATTAGAAGTAATAAATAACAATGGGATTACATACTCTTCTGATGCTTGAGTAGGGCCCTGGACACTATAACCTTCGTTCTCGTCGTTGGGGTCTGGTTCGTCCGGTCTAAGCAGGTCCTCATCGTCCGATTCAGAGTCAATGGGGATACATGGAGTCCAACTTTCATCTGTTACAATTGCTAACGCCTCTGTAACTGTGTATTTCTTACTAAAGCCTGCCATATTTTTATAAACTTTGTGTTTTCCCTTCAAAATTCAAGTGCTGTTGTGCGCTCTGCATAACCGTGTGTAATGCAGCGAGTCAGCTAATGTGATACAATGAGGTGCGCACATGGATATTTCAACAACCAGTCGGTTGATTTTGTGACCCCTCTATCCAAAGCTCTGGATCAGTAGAATTAGATTAGCACAATTGCAAGCCACTGGGATTGCATTATATATCCAGAAGAAGGCGACAAAACAGTGCCTGTTGTGATTTAAACAAACTACTGACTTCATCTTCAAACACATTCTTGGCCATGTAAAACGATGTAAACTCATTGAAATCGACTCGGAATGAGAGAGAGACACTAGAGTATCTTTTCAAGTGGTTTTATTCGATCAGACACTACTTTTGGTAACAAAAACAACAAAGGTAAGACACAGTTTGTTGTTGTGATAAAATAAAATGGAAGTTTGTTATTGACGTTCTTTGATTAATAGTTTAGTGAGTGTTGGTCATAGAGGAACATGGCTATCACTGTTGGAATCTGTGCGGTAGCAGCTTTCGAATGGTGAACAATTAGAAAAATAAGTTATCTGTCTACGAATATACAGGCATGCACGGTTTCAAAATACAGTACTGGTTTTGCTATATGCTTATATATTTGCTATGAGTCAGAATATTATTTCATTTGGGCAACAACAGTTTAGCTAGATTCACAGTTGAGACGCTTCTCGTTCCAGTAGTGTATAACATTCAGGTATTCACACATGTTTAAAAACCGTACTACGTCATTGTTTGAGATTGTGGGAGGAGTACCCCGGATATGGGGAACCTCGGGCTGAAGAGGTTAATAGACTGTTGCATGCTTGCCGTGGCTTTAACCCTCCTGTTGTCCTAGGGTCAAAATGATCCGCCACTGTGTTGAACCAACTTTATTTAATTTTTATATTTTTGGGATCATTTGTGAGAAGGAGGCAGTGAGACTTTAAAGAAAGTATCACTGCCTCCTTCTCACAAATGATCCAAAAAATATAAAAATTAAATAAAGTTGGTTCAACACAGTGGCGGGTCATTTTGACCCTAGGGAAAATGGGAGGGTTAAGAAAACAGCTGGCAAAAGTGCATCCGAGTGATATACTGTAGCTCAATGAGTGAGACAGCATTGGCAGGCAAGACAACTCACTAAAATGTGAATTAGCTAAAAGCTCAAGATATATCCCATGTAATGATTGTAATGATTTGCATTATAGGGTAAAATTAAGCCTGGCTTGTTTTGAGGTAATTAGCTGAAGTTGTAATATAATCGATTGTAAAACTTCAATTAATAGCTTATTAGAGACGGGCTTCTATTTGAAGCAGGTGTCTATTTCCTTAATACGCACAGCTTTTGCTCATTTGCATAGTTAATTGTTTAATTCCAGCATTCACTTCCAGCATTTTAATCAATGTATTTATTTCTTGCACTAATGTGTTATCATTTACACACTGTGTCACGTTTCTTTTGTCTTAGTATGCCTCTATAAAAAAATATGCCAAGAGTGTGCAATGCTGTCATCAAGGTATAGTTTGATGTGTTTAACACTTTTTTGGTTACTACATGATTCCATATGTGTTATTTCATAGTTTTGATGTCTTCACTATTATTCTGCAATGTAAACTTTTTTACAAATAAAGAAAAACCCTTGAACGAGTAGGTGTGTCCAAACTTTTGAATGGAAGTGTATATATTCTCCAACAGACAGACAGTTCTAGCATTGTGGTTTAGCCACCTCGTTTGCAAGTCTCTCGTCACTGTCTCATCCAAAGATAGAGTTGTTTGATGCTGGGCGGCTGTCTAACATTTGTTATTGATACTATGTCTGTCTGTAAATTATGAGCGAGCTAGCTTTTTCCTGTCCTCTTCCAAGATGTTATTACCTAGGCTCTGTGTTTAGGAAGGTTTTTGTCCCGTCCACTTCTAAGATGTGAATGGTTGTATATGTCATAAGATCTTGGTGACGTGAGTAATTAATAATAATATGCCATTTAGCAGACGCTTTTATCCAAAGCGACTTACAGTCATATGTGCATACATTTTTACGTATGGGTGGTCCCGGGGATCAAACCCACTACCCTGGCGTTACAAGCACCGTGCTCTACCAATTGAGCTACAGAGAACCACAATTCTTGTAACGGTTTAGGTCTGGGTATTCGCTTGTTAAGGCTGTGTCTGTAAACTATGTGCTAACTATCTTTGTCCCTAGCTTTGTCCCTGGTGACTAGATTTTTAGGAAGGTTAAGGTCAGGATATATGCTTGTTAAGTGTCCTGTGACTGATTGCTTTCAATGTAAACAGCATTATACAAATAAAGTTGGATTGAATAGATAGATCCAGAACATGGATGGATGGATGGATGGATGGATGGATGGATGGATGGATGGATGGATGGATGGATGGATGGATGGATGGATGGATGGATGGATGGATGGATGGATGGATGGATGGATGGATGGATGGATGGATGGATGGATGGATGGATGGATGGATGGATGGATGGATGGATGGATGGATGGATGGATGGATGGATGGATGGATGGATGGATGGATAGATAGATAGATAGATAGATAGATAGATAGATAGATAGATAGATAGATAGATAGATAGATAGATAGATAGATAGATAGATAGATAGATAGATAGATAGATAGATAGATAGATAGATAGATAGATAGATAGATAGATAGATAGATAGATAGATAGATAGATAGATAGATAGATAGATAGATAGATAGATAGATAGATAGATACTGTAGACAGACAGACAGATAGTGAGGCTAATCTAGTGAAAGTGGTAGTGGGGTAGGAGAGGCCTGGCGGGATAGGGGGGTGCTGATTTTGATCCCTATCCTACGGAGTGACAGCTGTACTCGTCTCTGGATGGGAGGAATTTGAGGAGGACAAAAGGAACGACGGAATGAAGTAAACAACTGCAGGGTGATGGCGTCCTTAGACTTGTAATCTGCAGCTCCATCCATACCTTTCTTTTCCACTGATTGTAGATTGACATGCCAAGCAGACTAGAAACCACACCCCAGTCACATTCCACCCTATCCCAGCCCTGGCTCTCTATTCCCTGCCCATGGCTTTCTGTACCTAGCCCTTGTCAATGGGGATCTCCCCTCAAGCATAGCCCAAACTTCTCTGCCGTCAACAAAGTTAATGAATTTATTTTGAAGGTCAATGTGGTGTTTCTATGCTGGCTGGTTACCCATAAATGACCTGAGATGAGAGAAAGAGCATGGCAGGAGATAAGTTTGAACAAACACAACTTATGACAAGAGAAATCCTGTTCACCCTTTACAGGTGACTTACTGTAAAAGCATATGGACAGTCAGGACACTCTTCTGCCTCTCTCTTCCAGGGTTGTTTTCAGAGGTTATTTTTGACCTCCTCCCTGACTACTTCTGTGTTATCATGGGCAACACAAACACACACACACACACACACACACACACAAACACTGATGTGCTGAGAGGGAAGCTAGTCCACTGACCCTTGACCCTTTCTCTTTTTAGACCACGACTTCGACACATCTTTACACACACACACACACACACACACACACGGGTGCAAACACACACCCCTATACGCTAAAATGGATGGACCTAGCACTGTCACACAGACATACTGGGCTAGTGTTTCACTTTCCTCTCTCCATTCAACAGGAATGAATGGCATTTTTACCTCAGTGCACATGTACCCTCTTCACTACACTTCCCCCTACCACCTCCTCCACTAGCCCTGTTACCAAAGTGACCTGACCAGGGTATAAGTATACAAGAAAAGCTCAGGGAACATTACTCAGCTACTGCAGTGCTGCCATAGCACTAGAAGACAGAGAATTGAACATTCAAATTCAATACCATTACCCAAATGTAACGTGGACTGGTGTCCATATTGGATTTGGAATGTTGGAATCGTACTGCCATATTGGGTGAATGGTGAACCATGAAAAAGTCTGTACATTCTAGAACTTCCAGGTGTTCTATTTCTATGGGGGCTCTAGCCTTGCACCAGCAACCAGCAATGCCGCCCTCACATAGACACAGAGATAAATATACCACTTAAATGTATATCTTAGGCCTCTCTCTCTCTCTCCCTCTCTTTCTCTCCCTCTCTGTCTTTCTCTCCCCCCTTCTCTCTCTCTCTCTCTCCCTCCCCTCTCCGGGTGACTCAGACAGTGAATCCGACACTCCTCTCCTTCTTTCCTTGGTGCCAATGTTCCCTCCAAAAAAGAACAGATTAATTTTAGATGGATCGAGGGGTGTTTAGAAAGTCCCCAATCCCTAAAACTGCCCCCAGCCTCATCATGCAAACATCTGACTGTATGACGGTTAGATTTCAGGAAATGGTATTCATAAAGCGTCTCAGAGTAGAATTGCTAATGTTGGATCAGGTTCTGCCTGTCCATATAATCTTATTAATTATTACCTAAAAGGCTAAACTGATCCTGGAACAGCACTCCTAATCGGAGACACTTTAGGAATACGGGCCCAGGAACCCAGACTCAGATTGGTATTCAGTGGAAGTATTCAAATTAGTGCTCATGTGGGAGTCTTGAGTTGATTCAACAGTTAGGGACAGAGTTTTCTCCTAACCATACGACCTGACCAAGTGAAACTCTGTGCTGTTGTTGTATGCTAAAACGAGGACCTAGAGTTTTTCCTGGTCACACTTAGTCCCAATGTTTACATGATCAGATCACATGTTCAGGAAAAACTCCTTACCCTATACAATGGATCTCTATATATAAAAGAAAACTCCTTTAACCTTTTACTACAGTGGGCTAAATCAGGGTCACAGAGTGATTCTTGGTAGTCTTAAACAAATCTACTTTGAAACAAAAGTATACACCTCACACACATGATTATGGGCTTTAAAAAAATAAGACACCTGTACCGTGTCAGATATAGAGGTGAAATATATTCCATTTTGAGTTTGCATCCCAATATTACATTTTATATACATCACAGAATACTGAAATATAACTAAACTGTTTGACATAGAAACACCATATTTTCATCAGTTTTTGAAAATAATCTTTATTAATTATGAAAAATATTAATAAAATTCCACCCATGAGGCCAAAGAGGGCGCAATTGGTCATTGACATGCACGAAAGGGCTACATGTCTGTAATTATGCAGGACCCTTCTAATCTCTCAGGTATGTGCCTGTACAGTACCTAGCATAGCTCTCTTTGTCTCTCCAACACACATACATGTTTTCCACCGGGATAAGTTCAGATGGTGATTCCTCAAAATGTCAGAGAGAGACAAACACACACACACAGATGAATATGATTCATTACAGGTGAGCGAGTGAAAGTACACACAGGCTGATGGACTGTTGAGCGACGAGACAAGCTTTGATATGGGTTATAGGATAGCATGTGGAGGCTGCGTCATGTAGAGGCATGTGTGTGTGTGTGTGTGTCGGTATGCGTGCGCATGAGTTTTTGTGTTTCTGTCTAAGGTATACCTTATCGGTTTCTAAACTTCCGCTGAATACCACCAAGTCAACAACCTATTGTCGGACCACCGTCAGTCATCAATCACCCCCTTCATAACAAATACCAGTCACAGGCCCCCCTATAATGCCCCGATAACGCCCCTATATCCCAATGACAGCAAAGACATACAGTATAGACAGGTAGAACAGCCCAAAACAACTAACACTCATTCATCATCATACTACTGCTGTCAGAACTCTCAGGCCATTGACAGAGTAGTTAGAAGCAGACCTGGGTTAAAATAGCTACTATTTGAAATATATTTCCAGCTTGCCTGTCTTTATGTACCAATAAAATAATCCCAGAACTGCTAACCTTGCCCATCTAGCACTTCAGGCAGGCTTGACCAAATGTATTTGAAAGATTTCAAATAGAATTTGAACTCAGGTCTGGCTAGAAGTCACACCTTACAACTGCAGTGATACATGGTCAGATATTTCTTCACCCCCTTAATGGTTAAAGTTAGGATTGGTGTAGGGTAATCTGATCCTAGATCTGTGGTTAATGGCCTAACTGCTACCTCGAGATCCTTTGATGTCTGTATCATATGAGATCCAACTGACAACCTATTCCCCAGAGCCACATTAGAGATGTGTCACAAATGGCACCCTATTTCCTATAGTGCACTTCTTTTGACCTATGAGTCCTATGAGCTGTGGTCAAAAGTTGTACACTATAAAGGTGGTATTTGGGACTCTAGCTAAGACCAGAATGGCTCCCTTAGCTCTGCTTTAGACACTTGAACTTAAGAAACCCTCCACTGTTTTTGAAAACATGTGAAACTGAATCTTGCAAGCAGGACTTGATCGCCTAGTGGGGACAAGCTGAAACACAAACAGAGAGAATGTGAGTCCCAAATTCAGTATTTATTATTTATTAGGATCTCCATGAGCTATTATTACTCTTCCTGTGGTCCAAACAGGAATAAAGCAATACATCATAATGAAACAATAGTCTACATCATAATAAAACAATTATTCTCATTTTGACATGGGATGGAGAGAAGAATTAGCAGTTTTACAGCTAATTTCCTGCAACTCTACATATTTTGCCATAGGGTGGTGAGAAATGTTTGCAGTTTTAATATGATATCTGAGTGAGAGTGACTAACAAAATCGATGGGGGCTCTCTGGTTGGTAATTCGACCATGATTACTATAAGTTTAGATAGCTGGCCGCTAGACTACCTTAATAATAAAATAATAATAATGCTGTCAGTGACTGACATGTCAAGAGAAAAAACTGCTGATGCACAACCAAATGTCTAAATTGCACCTTGTGTATTCTACTATTCTAATTCTCATCAGTAAGTTGAGACCCCGACTGAGTAAAAAAAAGATCAGCGGACCTACAAAAGGGCGGGCCACCAGTTGCCCATCCATGATCTAGGGTTACACCAAACAGTTTAGTCTCCTCAACTTGCTCAATTGCCACATTATTAATTACAAGATTTAGATGAGGTTTAGGGTTTAGCGAATGATTTGTCCCGATATATTTAGGATTAGCCATCCATTCTAAAACTGACTGCAGCTCCTTGTTAAGTGTTGCAGTGATTTCACTTGCTGTGGTAGCTGACATGTATAATGTTGAATCATCAGTGTACATAGACACACATGGTTTACTCAAGGCTAGTGGTGGGTCATTAGTAAAAATTTTAAACAGTAATAGACCAAGACAGCTGCCTTGAGGTATACCACACTCTACCTGGTCTATGTTAGAGAGGCTTCCATTAAAGAAAACCCTCTGTGTTCTGTTAGATAGGTAGCTCTCAATCCATGATATAGCAGAGGATGTGAAGCCATAACAAATGTGACCAACCGGCTCGATTCGGTCTTATGTAGCAACATTTGAAATGTTTTTTTTTTTTACATTGGATAAAAGTACAGACTCAGAGCTAGAAAATTGTATATCATAAACTACAGTTGAGGAACAATGGGAAGGTAATTCTGCTTTGAGAGTTGATAAACTAGAGAAAATGGCCCTTGAATGTTTTCGTAAATCTACTGGAGAGCTCTTCTTTGTCTACACCCATTCAGGATCGTTCACACCCTCTTAAACCTTAGCCCCACCCATCTCTTTAAGGATTCACATGTGAGGCCATGGACTAAACAACCAAAGATTTCAAGACTAAAAGCTGGTTTATACTACGGATGTTTTCGTAAATTCAGTGCGCTCAGAGTGCACCCTGCGCGTTCATAAACTGAGAGCGTTGTCAGATTGTCCGCTCATACATTCAGACCGTTTTGCTATCGGAGCGTTTAGAGCGCACACTGGACACTGGCCGAGGAGTAGGGTTGATCCAAGTGTTCTGACCTAACAACAGCAGTCAAGCACCCAAGCTAACTGGCGCCTCATTGGCTAGCTTGCTAGCTACTTCCAGACACAAATAAGAGAACAGCTTACTCTGACCATGGTTAGGCTGTTTTTGTTATCCAGAGTGTTGGTGACTGTAACTGTGCTGCTGGCAACAATTTAATTACGCTTTTTTCCAGACATTTACTGACACAGGCCATATTCAACGGGTGTTGAGCGTTCGTAAATTTGTCAGTTAATCTGCGCTCTGGCACACTCAGACGAGAGTGCTCTGAAATCGGAGTAGATAGCCAAAGCGACAGTTGTCACAGTGACATCATGAACATTCTATTGAACTAGTTACTTGCATAGTGGAGTCTTTCGTTTAGACATGTAGCTAGCTAGCTAGCTAAACAATGAACCATAATCCCAACTCATAACGTTACTACCCTGCATGAATCTGCAGGTAGCTAACCAACCAGGTTCAATGTTAATGCAAATGGCTCTGAGATACAAATACGATTACTACATAGATGTGGGTGTAACGTTAGCTAGCTTACAGTACGATTCAACTTGAAATGAAAACGACTTTCTGACAAAATTAGAAATGTGTACTATCTGAAAATGTAGCTAGCTAGACTATCTTACCCGTATACATGGATGGACGCTTCTCCCTCTTTGTCACGGATGCCATGGTTACCCTTAGTTTGAAGATGTAATCCGGAGACAGGTGTTTTATACAACAGCCTTCTGTGTGTTCTCTTTTCGACTCCCTCTGCATGTTTGCAATCAAACGCCAGAATTTTCTCCATCTCCTTAGCTATCATACTCTAATACCACCGGGCATTCCACTGATTTCAAAACTCAGTCCTCCAGAAAGTGGAGAGCAACACTTTTGCAGTTCTACTATGTGATATCTTTCAAAAAAGCTGTGTAAGAAAGTATTACCTACACATACTGACCAGCTCATGTTATAGACAGAAGCGTGCTACATGGCAGACCAATCCGAACTCATCTCTCGGCATGTCCAGCCCATCCATTATCTCAGCCAATCATGGCTAGCGGGAAGGTTCCTGTCTTTTTCCGTGGCTAAACCAACTAGGCTCGTAATTTAACAATTTTATTCGTATTTACAGATGGCATACAAGTTTGTTATTAAGGCACATGAAAGTTCACATGTTCCAGAAGGCATTTCTGCCAAAAAACACATTTGAATTTTTAGAAAAAAGTTTACGTTCAAATGGCTCTCATGTGAAGTAGTGAAGCGCGACATATGCCTAGTTTCCTGAAACTAGTCACAAATACTTTTTTTCAGCAGGTGATTATGATCAATAATGTCAAAAGCTGCACTGAAGTCTACACTCTTAGAAAAAACGGTTCCAAAAGCATTCTTCGGCTGTCCCCATAGGATATTTTTTTTTGGTTCCAAGTAAAAACCCTTTTTGGTTCCAGATAGAACCATTTTGGGTTCCATGTAGAACCCTCTCTGGAAAGGGTTCTACATGGAACCCAAAACTGTTCTACTTGGAACCGACAAGGGGTTCTCTTATGGGGACAGCCGAAAACCCCCTTTAGGTTCTAGATACCACCTTTTTTTCTAAGACTGTAAAAAAACAGCTCCCACAATCTTCTTATTATCACTTTCTTTCAGCCAATCATCAGTCATTTGTGTCAGTGCTATACATGTTGAGTGCCCTTCTCTATAAGCAGGCTGAAAGTTTGTTGTTAATCAGTGTTTTCCATAAGCAGAGAAGGGGGAGCATGATGCGTCTCCTGTGAGTGAATTTACACGTCCCATGTAATGTAGGTGGTAAAGATGAGTTAAAATCCACTTCATTATTGTTTTGTGGCACATTCTTTTATTTATTTTCGCATTTTTCATAGGCCTATATAGCCAGCCACGGAGTCTGGGTGCATATGCTATTTACTGAACAGCAAGTTTATTAAAGGTGTCGAACTGACTGAATAAAGTCAATCTCCTATATCCCTTTGCAATTCATAAATCATACAATGTAGTTAGTTATATGTCCATGGTATAGCATCAGGACATGTAAACTAAAGATCTTGCTTTCCTAGGATTTGAAGCCCATGTCGAGACTTGCCAGTGACCGCTAAAGTAACTCATCAGTGGAGCCTAGTGAAAGGATCTTTTAGTTGAATGGAACCGAATCGCATCGGTGAGAGATCTGTTCATTTGGCTCCCTAATTTGCATACTGGTAGGCTACTACTGCTTTTCGGCGATTATCTGCAGATAACATTACATTACATTTTACATTTTAGTCATTTAGCAGACGCTCTTATCCAGAGCGACTTACAGGAGCAGAAAATTATGAAAACATTCGATGAAGATGTTGACTCCTCACTGCAGGAACAATAAGTAGTGGAGAGAGAGCCTCATTCTGGTCCAAAATATTATAAAAGAAAACAGGGTGAAGGTTATAAAAGCTAATGTCATGATACTTATATGGTATTATTATTATTAAAGATATTGATATAGGCTTACTGGTTTGATTAATGTGTCGACATGGAGTAGTCAACTGCTGCTTTCTGTGTAACAAAACCCATGTTTAACACTTGCTTCATTTTTCAATCATACCTGTAGGTCTATTCATGGGTGCCTGACTTTGTATGAAAGTAAGGGTGCACAATCTGGCGGGGGGGCTGGGGGTCCTTGATTGACAGGTCTGAAACCCTACCCACTCTGTGACTCACAAACATCCTGCCCCCTCCCCTGACAATCCCACCCAGAGTGATTGATTGACAGGCAAAACTGTTAAAGGGATAGTTCACCCAAATTACTATATGACACCTTGATTTCCTTACTGTAAGTGTCCACAGCAGCAGAGCCAATAAAATACATAATTTGAAAAACAAACATCATTGTGATAATTCATATCTTGCAGTACAAGTGTAAATATGACTTTAATCTCAGGAGAAAACACATTTCATGTTAAAAAGTTTATCTTACTTACAAAATAGTCCTGATCGTATAGGCCTAGACGGTATCCAGAACAACTAACAACACACTGAATTCATACATTTTCAGTCATGTCTTTCTATTCAATACCAAAATGCATTTTACCAATCTGGTAGGTAAAGTCGTTAAAGTATTCAACAATTTAGCTGTGTATTTCAGATGGAATTAAGTCATTAAAATGTATCAGAGGCCACCAAAATAGAGCTGGTTCTGCCCCAAAAAACACCCTGGCTGGCTACTTTTTCTATTTGGCTAGCTACTCAATGTACTTACGGAAAAAAACCAGATTGTGTTTACTGTGAAATAACATTATATATTTTTCCAAAAATTTACTAAGGGTCGGTAGCAGGCTGATTGGTCGGCTGTTTGAACCAGTAAAGGGGGCTTTGCTATTCTTGGGTAGCGGAATGCAGAGGAGGTTGGTGGCACCTTAATTGGGGAGGACCGGCTCGTGGTAATGGCTGGAGTGGAATAGGTGGAATGGTATCAAATACATCAAACACATGGTTTCCATGTGTTTGATTGCCATTCCATTCACTCCATTCCAGCCAATATTATGAGCCGTCCTCCCCTCAGCAGCCTCCTGTGACGGAATTTCTTTTGCTTCCTTCCAGGCCTGAGGACACACACTTTCCTTTAGGCTTAGATTGAAGAGATGGCAAATAGGAGTGGCAATATAGTCCTCTACCATCCTCAGTAATTTTCCATCCAAGTTGTTAGTATCAGGTGGTTTGTCATGATTGATAAACAGCAATACCTTTTTCACCTCTTCCACACTCTACAGAATTAAAAATTACAGTGCTTGTCTTTCATTATTTGGTCAGTTATGCATATGAAGGTTCAAAGTTTGTTGGCATGCCATGCCTAAATTCGCTAATCTTGCCAATGAAAAAGTCATTAAAGTAGTTGGCAATATAAGAGGGTTTTGTGATGAATGAGCCATCTGATTCAATGAAGGATGGATATGAGATGCCTCTTTCCCAAATTAGTTATTTAAGGTACTCCAAAGCTTTTTACAATCATCCTTTATATAATTTATCTTTGTTTCGTAGTACAATTTCTTCTTCAAATGGCACCCTATTCCCTATATAGTGCACTACTTTTGACCAGGGTCCATAGTATTTAGTGTACTAAATAGGGTGCCATTTGGGACACAGACAGAGAGTACAAACAGACAGAGATTGTTTTGATCACGCAGACTGGGATATGTTCTGGGTAGCTTGCGAAAATAATTTAGACGAATACACTGAAACGGTGACTGAGATTATCAGGAAGTGTATAGGAGATGTGTGGTCCTCTGTAGCTCAGCTGGTAGAGCACGGTGCTTGTAACGCTAAGGTAGTGGGTTCGATCCCCGGGACCACCCATACACAAAAATGTATGCACGCATGACTGTAAGTCGCTTTGGATAAAAGCGTCTGCTAAATGGCATATTATTATTTATTATTATTATGTTGTGCCCACTGTGACTATTAAAACCTACCCTAACCAGAAACCGTGGATAGATGGCAGCATTTGTGCAAAACTGAAAGCGCGAACCACCGCATTTAACCATGGCAAGGTGACTGGGAATATGGCAGAATACAAACGGTGTAGCTATTCACTCCGCAAGGCAATCAAACAGGCAAAATGTCAGTATAGAGACAAAGTGGAGTCGCAATTCAACAGCTCAGACATGAGACGTATATGGCAGGGTCTACAGACAATCACGGACTACAAAAGGAAAACCAGCTACGTCGCCGACAACAACGTCTTGCTTCCGGACAAGCTAAACACCTTCTTCGCCCGCTTTGAGGATAACACAGTGCCACCGACGCAGCCCACTACCAAAGACTGTTAAGCGTGTTAACCCTCGCAAGGCTGCCGGTCCAGACGTCATCCCTAGCCGCATCCTCAGAGCATGCGCAGACTAGCTGGCTGGTGTGTTTACGAACAATCTCTCCTTATCCTAGTCTGCTGTCCCCACATGCTTCAAGATGGCCACCATTGTTCCTGTACCCAAGAAAGCAAAGGTAACTCAATTAAATGACTCGCCCCGTAGCACTCACCTCTTTCATCATGAAGTGCTTTGAGAGTAGTCAAGGATCATATCACCTCTACCTTACCTGTCACCCTAGACCCACTTCAATTTGCTTACCGCCCCAATAGATCAACAGACGATGCAATCGCCATCACACTGCACACTGCACTATCCCATCTGGACAAGAGGAATACCTATGTAAGAATGCTGTTCATTGACTATTGCTGTTCATTGACTATAGCTCAACATTCAACACCATAGTACCCTCCAAGCTCATTATTAAGCTCGAGGCCCTGGGTCTGAACCCCGCCCTGGACTTCCTGATGGGCCGCCCCCAGGTGGTGAAGGTAGGAAACAACACCTCCACTTCGCTGATCCTCAACACTGGGGCCCCACAAGGGTGCATGCTCAGCCCACTCCTGTAATCCCTGTTCACCCATGACTGCGTGGCCAAGCACGCCTCCAACTCAATCATCAAGTTTACAGTCAACAAAACAGTAGTAGGCTTGATTACCAACAAATGACGTGACAGCCTACATGGAGGAGGTGAGGGCTCTGGAAGTGTGGTGCCAGGAAAATAACCTCTCATTCAACGTCAACAAAACAAAGATGATTGTGGACTTCAGGAAACAGCAGAGGGTGCACCCCCCTATCCACATTGACGGGACCGCAGTGGAGAAGGTGGAAAGCTTTAAGTTCCTTGGCGTACACATCACTGACAAACTGAAATGGTCCACCCATACAGACAGTGTGGTGAAGAAGGCGCAACAGAGCCTCTTCAACCTCAGGAGGCTGAAGAACTTTGGCTTGGCACCTAAAACCCTCACAAACTTTTACAGATGCACAATTGAGAGCATCCTGTCGAGCTGTATCACCGCCTGGTACGGCAACTGCACCAGCCGCAACTGCAGGGCTCTCCAGAGGGTGGTGCGGTCTGCCCAATGCATTACCGGGGTCAAACTACCCGCGCTCCAGGACACCTACAGTACCCAATGTCACAGGAAGGCCAAAAAGATCATCAAGGACATCAACCACCCAAGCCACTGCCTGTTCACCCCACTATCATCCAGAAGGCGAGGTCAGTACAGGTGCATCAAAGCTAGGACCGAGAGACTGAAAAACAGCTTCTATCTCAAGGCCATTAGACTGTTAAATAGCCATCACTAGCACATTAGAGACTGCTGCCTATAGACATAGACTAGAAATCACTAGCCACTTTAAGAAATGGAACACTAGTCACTTGAATAATGTTTACATATCTTTCATTCCTCATCTCATATGGATATACTGTATTCTATACTATTCTACTGTATCTTAGTCCATGCCACTCTGTCATTGCTCGTCCATATATGTATATATTCTTAATTCCATTCCTTACTTAGATTTGTGTGTATTGGGTATATGTTGTGAAATTGTTAGATATTACTTGTTAGATATTACTGCAATGTCGGAGCTAGAAGCACAAGCATTTTGCTACACCCGTATAACATCTGCTAAACACGTGTATGTGACAAATACAATTCGATTTGATTTGATTTGAGTACGGTTACGTGCACACAATAATGTGATTATTGTGGATAGTCAGATTAATATATTAGTTTGATTAAAACATTGACATGCTTTGCAAGAAGAACAATTCCCCTAATAATCATGTTTACATGGACATATCTGAAATCATGCTACCTGATGGCACTCTGATAAATGCAGAAAATTGCCAATCAAAATAAACGTTCTACCACAGCGAACATGTTATTTTTGGGAAGAATATTTGATTCTGAGTTCGGACATATGAAGTTTGTATGTGAAAACGACTTCTACTACGCATACATTCAGTTGTTCCGAACTCACTTCACTCGCATAAAAGAGGGAGACTCGCTCGGCTGATGCTAGCACATGCGCAGATCAAATGCACGATTAAGGTGTTTACATGTCCTAATAAATCGAAAGATTGCTCAGAAAAACAGGTGTTTTAATCGGTGTATGCTTACTTTGATTTTGACCTTACGCCGATTAAGATAAGCAGAGTAAGGTGTTTACATGACTATTGCATAATCTGCCTACTGCCATAATCTGTTTAATATTGAATTATTAGTGTGCATATAAACATACTCAGAGAAACTATCAGAGTATCAGAAGCAGTTTCCTGACCTGTCAAGCTCTTCACAAAACTTTAACAATCTGGACATTTTAGGGAATAGTTTGAAGATTGAGGCTGATGTTTTCAGACTCCCTGCTACTATACAGTCTGTCATAGTGAGTTATTGGTAGCTGATGTGAATGTTTGGGCCTGGTTGTGCTAGCTAGTAGACACACAGGAGCTGGGGCCAAAGCATTCATCTCAGTCAATTGGACGACCGATCAGTCAGTCAATCAATCAATCGATCAATCAGACACTGATTTTAATAGTATTTATTAAGGAATCTGTCAACCCTCTTCTAGCATTCCCATTCACCCAGGCTTGACCAATCAGGGGCCAGTGTCATCTTAGAACAACAAGCAAGAGCCAGCTGCCGTGACAACCAACGATAGCAAACAAAGAATCCCCCCCATCCCCCCATTCCCCAACTCACCCCCCTGCTCCCTCCTCTTTACACCCTCCCTTCTTCTGTCAGGTATCTGATGCTTACCTAGCTTACCTGTGAGGGGTCCCCACCTCTCCTCTCTCTAGGGGTATCCGGTGGGCCCTAGCTAAGAGGGGTTTGGTTATCCCCTGTCAAATAGTTAGAGAGTAAGGGACAATGGAAATCCCTGTAGAAACATGTTAAAGGCCCGTGTGTGTGTGTGTGTGTGTGTGTGTGTGTGTATGCTAGAGCTAGCTTCAGTGAGAGCCAGGTAGAGCGAGCCCTACCTAGCCCCAGTCAGGAATGTGATGTTTAAGGCTATCCATTCATTCCTCGCTCTCTCTCTCTCTCTCTCTCTCTCTCTCTCTCTCTCTCTCTCTCTCTCTCTCTCTCTCTCTCTCTCTCTCTCTCTCTCTCTCTCTCTCTCTCTCTCTCTCTCTCTCTCTCTCTCTCTCCCTCCCTCCCTCCCTCCCTCCCTCCCCTCTTTCTCTCTTTTCCACCCATTCCAGCAGCCAAGTGATTTATGATGATAACTCCCTTAACTCCATTTTGGAGAAGGATGATTCATAACCTTAGAGACATAGCCGACAAGACAAGAGCAACACACGTTTTACCTGCACTTGCACTTGCACAGATAGGTAAAGTACTGGTGAATGTAAATGACTATAATGTAATAATGTATTGGGCAAAGTCTCGAGTCAAGTCTTAACAGGTGTGAAACCTGTGTTGATGTATTCCTCAGGCTATGGTTAGTCAGTCCTGTGATACAGTAGAATCAGCTAATCACCCTCCACTAAAATGGCTAGACATTTCTTTAAACCTCAATGGAACAATATACGTAGCAGGAAATACACTCTATGTTGTTGAACTGTTTTTCTGTATTTTGAACTGTGTTTGTGTGTGTACTGTATGTATGGATACATGCATGATTGTGTAGTTGTGTGTACTGTATATAGTAATGTTAGCATATAAAATACCAGATATAGTTATGATATGTGGTGTGACTTGACTGTAACTTGGCCGTTGTTTGTCATATATGTCCAGGGCCTGTTGTCAAGGGTAACTGTTCAGGCAGCCAGGACAGAAGGGGGAGAGGAGTGAGGGGGGTGCATGGAGGGTGAGCGGGCCGAAGCGCCATCGTGGGCGGCCATATTTCACCCAGCATTTCACACCCCCATGCCAGGAGTGGTGTGTTTGTGTGTGTGTGTGTGTGTGT
Source organism: Coregonus clupeaformis (assembly GCF_020615455.1). Classification (NCBI taxonomy): domain Eukaryota; kingdom Metazoa; phylum Chordata; class Actinopteri; order Salmoniformes; family Salmonidae; genus Coregonus; species Coregonus clupeaformis. The sequence goes on along the minus strand of NC_059199.1, from coordinate 56,017,280 downwards.
GTGCGTGTGTGTGTAACCCCCGTGCCAGGAGTGGGGGTATTATTAGCTCTCTGTTAGATAGAGAGAGAACCCCCCACCCCCTCCTGTTTAGGATTCCCCTCTGTCTGGTCCTCTCTTTGGAACCCAATTTAACAGTGAAGACTATTGAATGATAGATTAACAGAATCTCGTTCTGATTACTTTTTTCATAGATACACAGGGATTACAACATGAGAGTTCCACTGCACTTCTTTCACCTCCATAGAAATAGAATCGACTAGAATGGGTATATCCGTTCTAGGAATTGAATTTATATGCTCACCCTTCTGTCTCTGAATATGTGTGGCTTACTCACACATTGCCCTTGTCTAATAATATAACTGTCTGGGATATTTATCATGCTCACTAAAAAGGTCCAAAGTCAGTTTTGCTGTTAATATCTCTGTAGTTACATTTAGGATAAGGATAATAAGCGCTGATCTGAGAGCTGTGGTTAAGTAAGTAAGAGGGGTTGCTTAGATGGGTCATCAGCAGTGGGTGTGTGGGTGGCACTTCTCACACACAGCTGAGAGAGGGGGCTGGACAGTGGGAAAATAGACAGAGCACGGTGTGTGTGTGTGTGTGTGTGTACACAACTGTTAGTTTGATAATCCAGTGTTACAGAGGTGTGTAGGAAAAAACCCACAACCCCACCGTTTGACGCCACTTTTATTTGTTTCCTTTTTCAAGCTGAAAAAAAATTACAGAGCTTGAGGAAAGGAAACTGAGCACTAAACTGTTTACCTGGAAAAAATGTGTTGGACTGGTCTCAGTGTGATTTAATCATTTTGATTCATAGTGTCTGTTTGCATCCCAAATGGTAGCCTATTACCTATGTAGTTCACTACTTTTAACCAGGGCCCATAAGGTTAGGGTTAGGGAATAGGGTGCCATTTAGGATGCAGAAAACGTATCTGAAGTGGAATTATATTTGGCAGTAGTTTGAATGTCAAGAAGTATCATGATATCTCATCTCCATTAGGGCCTCACCTTGTTTCCAAGTTTCCAATGTTAAGAAATATCAGACAGATCTGGCAGGTGTGTGTGTGTGTGTGTGTGTGTGTGTGTGCGTGTGTGTGTGCGTGCGTGTTTGTGTGTATCTATCCATGTTATGAATTATTAGACAATATCATTCTGGCAGGTGTTTTGCACCGAAGCTTAATCATAGTGGAATTATCCTTCTCCAAGGCGACTAATGTGGAACATTAATTGACTATAGTGTATCTTCTTGTTAACAGGCCTTACCATGGTGGTGGATGGGGGTGGGGGTGGGGGGGTGTAGTGGAGTCAAAGGCGTTAATCAACAGCTCTAAAGTAATGTTCTCTGAAAACATTAGAAAAACACACTGTAACTTACTGATTGGGTCTGCCTTTGAAACTTCAACCAGAGAGGAGATCATATTTATACTTCTAAAGAAGTCATTTTGATGCTGAATGTTTTGGAACGGACTAGTTACTATACACTTTACAGGAATATAACTGAATGGCTTTTACCATGTGTTTCCTCCCTAAGGTAAATTCAATGGTATCACCTGTTGCTTAGTAATATGTTTGCTGTATATTCTTACAAACTGTGAACTGTTCCGATTTCTCTTTTGATGGATGGGTGGATGGACGGATAAAAGAAGGAATGGATGGGTAGCATGCATATAGGATCTCTCATCATCTCTTTATTCTATATAAGTCACCAAATCCATTACTAAGGCTAGATTTCACCATTGATGGAATGTGAAGCCTTCTAGAATGAAAAGCCAGGGAATTAAACTGTGGATTTCTCAACGGGTTCCGACACAGCTAGGAGCTAGAACACGTTCTGATACCACGTCTAGAACCCTGGCGGCCTCTCTCACATTCTGCCCCAGATCCTTACACCCCGTGGGCGACCCCATTCCCCTGACCTTACAGAGAGAAAGGGCATACGCACGCACGTACGCACACACATACACACATACACACACACACACACACCTGGTTCTTAACTAAACCCTGTTTATACATACATGCATCCACAGCGGCTGTACGTTAGAGACATGCAGTGTGTCAAGCCCTGGAGTTCACCACCACACAGTAGGCTAGAGGATCCAGAGAGGTGGCCAGGCTGCACCTGACTGCACAGGGATAAGTACACCTCACTGGGCTGAGCTTGGCCGACCCCTGGGTGTGTTGGCTCAGAGGCCTGGGTCCGCTGGCTCTCTTCTGAAGGTAGGTTAGGGTG